>NW_027311901.1:495000-497500 GCF_040954645.1 Diabrotica undecimpunctata | reverse complement strand
TCTGCGAGCCAACCGGACACAAACACTCACACATACACATACACACACACACTCACACACGCACGCACACACGCACACACTTACACACGCATACACACACACATACACTTTTCACCTCTCGACTCCTACCCATTAGTCACCTCTTACGACAGGCATGGCCTTCTTGAAACCGCTGATTTCTTATCTCTGCGAGCCGAAGGGACACACATACACATACACACACACTCACACACACACGCACGCACACATACACTCTTCACTTCTCGACTCCTACCCATTAGTCGCCCCTTACGACAGGCATGTCCTTCTTGCCACCGCTGTTTTCTTATCTCTGCGAGCCGAAGGGACACACACACAAACATACACACACACACTCACACACACACACACACGAACACACACGCACACACACATACACTCACACACACACACGCACACACACATACACTCTTCACCTCTCGACTCCTACCTATTAGTCGCCCCTTACAAGAGGCAGGGCCTTCTTGCCTCGGCCGTATTCTTATCTCTGCAAGCCAAACGGACACACACACATACTCACACACGCACACACAAACGCACACACGCATACACACATACACTCTTCACCTCTCGTCTCCTACCTATTAGTCGCCCCTTACAAAAGGCAGGGTCTTCTTGCCTTGGCCGTATTCTTATCTCTGCAATCCAAACGGACACACAAACATACACACACACTCACACGCACACACACGCACACACGCACACACACACACACATACACTCTTCACCTCTCGACTCCTACCCATTAGTCGCCTCTTACGACAGGCAGGGCCTTTTTTGCCACCGCCGTGTTCTTATCTCTGCGAGACGACCGGACACACACACACACACTCACACAAGCACACACACGCACACACGCACACACACACATACACTCTTCACCTCTCGACTCCTACCTATTACTCGCCCCTTACGACAGGCAGGGCCTTCTTGCCTCGGCTGTATTCTTATCTCTGCAGGCCGAACGGACACACATACATACACACACACTCACACACGCACACACACACACACTCACACACACACACACACACGCACACACACACACACACATACACTCTTCACCTTTCGACTCCTACCCATTAGTCGCCTCTTACGACAGGCAGGGCCTTCTTGCCACGGCCGTATTCTTATCTCTGCGAGCCGAACGGACACACACACACACTCACACACGCACACACGCACACACACACATACACTCTTCACCTCTTGACTCCTACCCATTAGTCGTCTCTTACGACAGGCAGGGCCTTCTTGCCACGGCCGTATTCTTATCTCTGCGAGCCGAACGGACACACACACACACTCACACACGCACACACGCACACACACACATACACTCTTCACCTCTCGACTCCTACCCATTAGTCGTCTCTTACGACAGGCAGGGCCTTCTTGCCACGGCCGTATTCTTATCTCTGCGAGCCGAACGGACACACACACACACTCACACACGCACACACGCACACACACACATACACTCTTCACCTCTCCACTCCTACCCATTAGTCGCCTCTTTCGACAGGCAGGGCCTTTTTGCCACGGCCGTGTTCTTATCTTTGCGAGCCATACAGACACACATACACACTCACACACACACACCTACACCATTCACCTCTCGACTCCTACCTATTACTCGCACCTTACGACAGGCAGGGCCTTCTTGCCTCGGCTGTATTCTTATCTCTGCAGGCCGAACGGACACACATACATACACACACACTCACACACGCACACACACACACACTCACACACACACGCACACACACACACACATACACTCTTCACCTCTCGACTCCTACCCATTAGTCGCCTCTTACGACAGGCAGGGCTTTTTTGCCACGGCCGTGTTTTTACCTCTGCGAGCCATACAGACACACTCACACACTCACACACGCACACACGCACACATACACACACATACACTCTTCACCTCTCGACTCCTACCCATTAGTCGTCTCTTACGACAGGCAGGGCCTTTTTGCCACGGCCGTGTTTTTACCTCTGCGAGCCATACAGACACACACACACATACACACTCACAACCACACACACACACCTAAACTCTTCTAAACGACAGGCAGGGCTTCTTGCCACGGCCGTATTCTTATCTCTGCGAGCCGAACGGACACACACACACACTCACACACGCACACACGCACACACACACATACACTCTTCACCTCTCGACTCCTACCCATTAGTCGTCTCTTACGACAGGCAGGGCCTTCTTGCCACGGCCGTATTCTTATCTCTGCGAGCCGAACGGACACACACACACACTCACACACGCACACACGCACACACACACATACACTCTTCACCTCTCCACTCCTACCCATTAGTCGCCTCTTACGACAGGCAGGGCCTTTTTGCCACGGCCGTGTTCTTATCTTTGCGAGCCATACAGACACACATACACACTCACACACACACACCTACACCATTCACCTCTCGACTC
>NW_027311901.1:490000-492500 GCF_040954645.1 Diabrotica undecimpunctata | reverse complement strand
TTCACCTCTCCACTCCTACCCATTAGTCGCCTCTTTCGACAGGCAGGGCCTTTTTGCCACGGCCGTGTTCTTATCTTTGCGAGCCATACAGACACACATACACACTCACACACACACACCTACACCATTCACCTCTTGACTCCTACCTATTACTCGCACCTTACGACAGGCAGGGCCTTCTTGCCTCGGCTGTATTCTTATCTCTGCAGGCCGAACGGACACACATACATACACACACACTCACACACGCACACACACACACACTCACACACACACGCACACACACACACACACATACACTCTTCACCTCTCGACTCCTACCCATTAGTCGCCTCTTACGACAGGCAGGGCTTTTTTGCCACGGCCGTGTTTTTACCTCTGCGAGCCATACAGACACACACACACACTCACACACGCACACACGCACACACACACACATACACTCTTCACCTTTCGACTCCTACCCATTAGTCGCCTCTTACGACAGGCAGGGCCTTCTTGCCACGGCCGTATTCTTATCTCTGCGAGCCGAACGGACACACACACACACTCACACACGCACACACGCACACACACACATACACTCTTCACCTCTCGACTCCTACCCATTAGTCGCCTCTTACGTCAGGCAGGGCATTCTTTCCTCGGCCGTGTTCTTATCTCTGCAAGCCGAACGGACACACACACATACTCACACACGCACACACACACTCACACACACATGCACTCTTCACCCCTCGACTCCTACCTATTAGTCGCCCCTTACAAGAGGCAGGGCCTTCTTGCCTCGGCCGTATTCTTATCTCTGCAAGCCTAACGGACACACACACATACACACACATACTCACACACGCAAACACACACGCACACACACACACACATACACTCTTCACCTCTCGACTCCTACCCATTAGTCGCCTCTTACGTCAGGCAGGGCCTTCTTTCCTCGGCCGTATTCTTATCTCTGCAAGCTGAACGGACACACACACTCACACACACAAGCACGCACACACGCACACACACACGCGCACACACACACACAATTACACTCTTCACCTCTCGACTTCTACCCATTAGTCGCCTCTTACGACAAGCATGGCCTTCTTGCCACCGCTGTTTTCTTATCTCTGCGAGACGAAGGGACACACACACATACACACACACACACTCACACACACACGCGCACAAACGCACGCACACATTCTTCACCTCTCGACTCCTACCCATTAGTCGCCCATTACGACAGGCATGGCCTTCTTGCCACCGCTGTTTTCTTATCTCTTCGAGCCGAAGGGACACACACATACACACACACATACACACACACACACTCACACACGCACGCACACACGCACACACTTACACACGCATACACACACACACATACACTTTTCAGCTCTCGACTCCTACCCATTAGTCACCTCTTACGACAGGCATGGCCTTCTTGAAACCGCCGATTTCTTATCTCTGCGAGCCGAAGGGACACACATACACATACACACACACTCACACACACACGCGCACACGCACGCACACATACACTCTTCACCTCTCGACTCCTAACCATTAGTCGCCCCTTACGACAGGCATGTCCTTCTTGCCACCGCTGTTTTCTTATCTCTGCGAGCCGAAGGGACACACACACAAACATACACACACACACACTCACACACACACACACACGAACACACTCGCACACACACATACACTCACACACACACGCACACACACATACACTCTTCACCTCTCGACTCCTACCTATTAGTCGCCCCTTACAAGAGGCAGGGCCTTCTTGCCTCGACCGTATTCTTATCTCTGCAAGCCAAACGGACACACACATACTCACACACGCACACACACACGCACACACGCATACACACATACACTCTTCACCTCTCGTCTCCACCCTATTAGTCGCCCCTTACAAAAGGCAGGGTCTTCTTGTCTTGGCCGTATTCTTATCTCTGCAATCCAAACGGACACACAAACATACACACACACTCACACACGCACACACACGCACACACGCACACACACATATACACTCTTCACCACTCGACTCCTACCCATTAGTCGCCTCTTACGACAGGCAGGGCCTTCTTGCCACGGCCGTGTTCTTATCTCTGCGAGCCTACTGAACACACACACTCACACACACAAATACACACACACAGTCACACACGCACACACACGCACACACGCAAACACACACATACACTCTTCACCTCTCGACTCCTACCCATTAGTCGCCTCTTACGACAGGCAGGGCCTTCTTGCCACGGCCGTGTTCTTATCTCTGCGAGACGACCGGACACACACACACACACCCACACAAGCACACACAAGCACACACGCACACGCACACACACACACACACATACACTCTTCACCTCTCGACTTCTACCCATTAGTCACCGCTTACGACAGGCAGGGCTTTCTTGGCACGGACGTGTTCTTATCTCTGCGAGCCGACCGGACACACACACACTCACACACGCAC
>NW_027311901.1:455000-487500 GCF_040954645.1 Diabrotica undecimpunctata | reverse complement strand
CACACACACAAATACACACACACAGTCACACACGCACACACACGCACACACGCAAACACACACATACACTCTTCACCTCTCGACTCCTACCCATTAGTCGCCTCTTACGACAGGCAGGGCCTTCTTGCCACGGCCGTGTTCTTATCTCTGCGAGACGACCGGACACACACACACACCCACACAAGCACACACAAGCACACACGCACACGCACACACACACACACACATACACTCTTCACCTCTCGACTTCTACCCATTAGTCACCGCTTACGACAGGCAGGGCTTTCTTGGCACGGACGTGTTCTTATCTCTGCGAGCCGACCGGACACACACACACTTACACACGCACACACACACTCACACACGCACGCACACACGCACACACTTACACACGCATACACACACACATACACTTTTCACCTCTCGACTCCTACCCATTAGTCGCCCCTTACGACAGGCATGTCCTTCTTGCCACCGCTGTTTTCTTATCTCTGCGAGCCCAAGGGACACACACACAAACATACACACACACACACTCACACAAACACACACACACACGAACACACACGCACACACACATACACTCACACACACACACGCACACACACATACACTCTTCACCTCTCGACTCCTACCTATTAGTCGCCCCTTACAAGAGGCAGGGCCTTCTTGCCTCGGCCGTATTCTTATCTCTGCAAGCCAAACGGACACACACACATACTCACACACGCACACACACACGCACACACGCATACACACATACACTCTTCACCTCTCGTCTCCTACCTATTAGTCGCCCCTTACAAAAGGCAGGGTCTTCTTGCCTTGGCCGTATTCTTATCTCTGCAATCCAAACGGACACACAAACATACTAACACACTCACACACGCACACACACGCACACACGCACACACACACATATACACTCTTCACCACTCGACTCCTACCCATTAGTCGCCTCTTACGACCGGCAGGGCCTTCTTGCCACGGCCGTGTTCTTATCTCTGCGAGCCTACTGGACACACACACACTCACACACACAGATACACACACACACTCACACATCACACACACGCACACACGCACACACACACATACACTCTTCACCTCTCGACTCCTACCCATTAGTCGCCTCTTTCGACAGGCAGGGCCTTTTTTGCCACGGCCGTGTTCTTATCTCTGCGAGACGACCGGACACACACACACACTCACACAAGCACACACACGCACACACGCACACACGCACACACGCACACACACACATACACTCTTCACCTATCGACTCCTACCTATTACTCGCCCCTTACGACAGGCAGGGCCTTCTTGCCTCGGCTGTATTCTTATCTCTGCAGGCCGAACGGACACACATACATACACACACACTCACACACGCACACACGCACACACTCACACACACACACACACGCACACACACACACACACACTCTTCACCTTTCGACTCCTACCCATTAGTCGCCTCCTACGACAGGCAGGGCCTTCTTGCCACGGCCGTATTCTTATCTCTGCGAGCCGAACGGACACACACACACACTCACACACGCACACACGCACACACACACATACACTCTTCACCTCTCGACTCCTACCCATTAGTCGTCTCTTACGACAGGCAGGGCCTTTTTGCCACGGCCGTGTTTTTATCTCTGCGAGCCATACAGACACACACACACACACACACTCACACACACACACACCTAAACACTTCACCTCTCGACTCTTACCTATTACTCGCCCCTCACGACAGGCAGGGCCTTCTTGCCTCGGCTGTGTTCTTATCTCTGCAAGCCGAACGGACAAACATACATACACACACTCGCACACACACATGAACATAGAGACACACACATAAACTCTTCACCTCTCCACTCCTACCCATTAGTCGCCTCTTTCGACAGGCAGGGCCTTTTTGCCACGGCCGTGTTCTTATCTTTGCGAGCCATACAGACACACATACACACTCACACACACACACCTACACTCTTCACCTCTCGACTCCTACCTATTACTCGCACCTTACGACAGGCAGGGCCTTCTTGCCTCGGCTGTATTCTTATCTCTGCAGGCCGAACGGACACACATACATACACACACACTCACACACGCACACACACACACTCACACACACACGCACACACACACACACATACACTCTTCACCTCTCGACTCCTACCCATTAGTCGCCTCTTACGACAGGCAGGGCTTTTTTGCCACGGCCGTGTTTTTACCTCTGCGAGCCATACAGACACACACACACACTCACAACCACACACACACACACCTAAACTCTTCTAACCGACAGGCAGAGCCTTCTTGCCACGGCTGTATTCTTATCTCTGCAAGCCGAAAGGACACACACACACATACACTCACACACGCACACACACACACTCACACACAGGTACACTCTTCAACTCGCGACTCCTACCCATTAGTTGCTCCTTACAGCAAGCATGGCCTTCTTGCCACGGCCGTATTCGTACCTCTGCGAGCAGAAGAGACACGCACACACACACACATACACATACACACACACACGCGCGCACACACACACATACACTCTTTATTTCCCCACCCATTATTCTCCTCTTACGACAGGCAGAGCCTTCTTGCCACGGCCGTGTTCATATCTCTGCGAGCCGACCGGACACACACACACATACTGACACACACACACTCACACACACACTCACACACGCACGCACACACGCACACAAACACACACACATACACTCTTCACCTCTTGACTCCTACCCATTATTCTGCTCTTACGACAGGCAGGGCCTTCTTGCCACGGACTTATTCTTATCTCTGCGAGCCGAACAGACACACACACACACACTCGCACACACACACACATACACGCTTAACCTCTAGACTCCTACCCATTAGTCGCGTCTTACGACATTCAGGGATTTTTGCCACTGCCGTGTTCTTCTCTGCGAGCCGAACGGACACACACACACTCACACACACACGCACACACACACGCACACACGCACACGCACAATCTTTCCACCTCTCGACTCCTATCCATTAGTCGCCTCTTAAGACAGGCAGGGCCTTTTTGCCACGGCCGTATTTTTATCTCTGCGAGCCGAGCGGACACACACAAAGTCACACACACACATATACTATTCACCTCTCGACTCCTCCCTTTTGGTCGCCTCTTACGAGAGGCAGGGCTTTCTTGCCCCGGCGGTATTCTTATCTCTGCAAGCCGAACGGATACACACACTCACACACACACGCACACACACACACGCACACACACATACACTCTTCACCTCTCGACTTCTACCCAGTAGTCACCTCTTACGACAGGCATTGCATTCTTGCCACCGCTGTTTTCTTTTCTCTGCGAGCCGAAGGGACACTCACACACACACACACACACATACACTCTTCACCTCTCGATTCCTACACATTAGTCGCCCCTTACAAGAGGCAGGGCCTTCTTGCCTTAGCCGTATTCTTATCTCTGCAAGCCTAACGGACACACACACATACACACACACTCACACACGCAAACACACACGCACACACACACATACACTCTTCACCTCTCGACTCCTACCCATTAGCCGCTAATTACAACAAGCATGGCCTTCTTGTCACGGCCGTATTCTTATCTCTGCAAGCCGAACGGACACACACACCCATACACACACACTCACATACGCACAAACACACACACACGCACACACATATACACTCTTCACCTCTCGACTCCTACCCATTAGTCACCTCTTACGACAGGCATGGCATTCTTGCCACCGCTGTTTTCTTTTCTCTGCGAGCCGAAGGGACACACATACACACACACACACACTCACAGACACACACACACGCACGCACACACGCACACACACATACACTCACACACGCACACACACACGCACACACACATACACTCTTCACCCCTCGACTCCTACCTATTGGTCGCCCCTTACAAGAGGCAGGGCCTTCTTGCCTCGGCCGTATTCTTATCTCTGCAAGCCTAACGGACACACACACATACACACACATACTCACACACGCAAACACACACGCACACACACACACACACACACACATACACTCTTCACCTCTCGACTCCTACCCATTAGTCGCCTCTTACGTCAGGCAGGGCCTTCTTTCCTCGGCCGTAGTCTTATCTCTGTGAGCCGAAGAGACACACACACACATACACACACACACTCACACACGCACACACACATACACTCTTCACCTCTCGACTCCTACCCAGTAGTCGCCACTAACGACAGGCAGGGCCTTCTTGCCCCTGCCGTATTCTTATCTCTGCAAGCTGAACGGACACACACACTCACACACACAAGCACGCACACACGCACACACACACGCGCACACACACACACAATTACACTCTTCACCTCTCGACTTCTACCCATTAGTCGCCTCTTACGACAAGCATGGCCTTCTTGCCACCGCTGTTTTCTTATCTCTTCGAGCCGAAGGGACACACACACATACACACACACACACTCACACACACACGCGCACAAACGCACGCACACATTCTTCACCTCTCGACTCCTACCCATTAGTCGCCCATTACGATAGGCATGGCCTTCTTGCCACCGCTGTTTTCTTATCTCTTCGAGCCGAAGGGACACACACATACACACACACATACACACACACACACTCACACACGCACGCACACACGCACACACTTACACACGCATACACACACACACACATACACTTATCAGCTCTCGACTCCTACCCATTAGTCACCTCTTACGACAGGCATGGCCTTCTTGAAACCGCTGATTTCTTATCTCTGCGAGCCGAAGGGACACACATACACATACACTCACACACACACGCACACACGCACGCACACATACACTCTTCACCTCTCGACTCCTACCTATTAGTCGCCCCTTACAAGAGGCAGGGTCTTCTTGCCTTGGCCGTATTCTTATCTCTGCAATCCAAACGGGCACACAAACATACACACACACTCACACACGCACACACACGCACACACGCACACACACACATATACACTCTGCACCACTCGACTCCTACCCATTAGTCGCCTCTTACGACCGGCAGGGCCTTCTTGCTCGGCCGTGTTCTTATCTCTGCGAGCCTACTGAACACACACACTCACACACACAAATACACACACACACTCACACACGCACACACACGCACACACGCAAACACACACATACACTCTTCACCTCTCGACTCCTACCCATTAGTCGCCTCTTACGACAGGCAGGGCCTTCTTGCCACGGCCGTGTTCTTATCTCTGCGAGACGACCGGACACACACACACACACACCTACACAAGCACACAAGCACACACACGCACACACGCACACGCACACACACACACATACACTCTTCACCTCTCGACTTCTACCCATTAGTCACCGCTTACGACAGGCAGGGCTTTCTTGGCACGGACGTGTTCTTATCTCTGCGAGCCGACCGGACACACACACACTCACACACGCACACACACACGCACACACGCACACACACACACACATACACTCTTCAAATCTCGACTCCTACCCATTAGTCGCCTCTTACGACAGGCATGGCCTTCTTGCCTCGGACGTATTCTAATCTCTGCGAGCCGAATGGACACACACATACATACACACACACTTACACACGCACAAACACACACACACACACACACGCACACACACATACACTATTCACCTCTCGACTCCTACCTATTAGTCGCCCCATACAAGAGGCAGGGCCTTCTTGCCTCGGCCGTATTCTTATCTCTGCAAGCCAAACAGACACACACACATTCACACACAATTACACACGCACACACACGCACACGCCTTTTACGACAGGCAGGGCCTTCTTGCCACGGCCGTGTTCTTATCTCTGCGAGCCGACTGGAGACACACACTCACACACACAAATACACACACACACTCATACACGCACACATACGCACACTCACACACACATACACTCTTCACCTCTCGACTCCTACCCATTAGTCGCCTCTTACGACAAGCAGGGGCTTCTTGCCACGGCAGTGTTCTTATCTCTGCAAGCCGAACGGACACACACACACACGCACACACAAACACACGCTCACAGGCATACACGCACACACGCACACGCACACGCACACACTCTCTACCTCTCGACTCCTATCCATTAGTCGCCTCTTAAGACAGGCATGGCATTCTTGCCACCGCTGTTTTCTTTTCTCTGCGAGCCGAAGGGACACACATACACACACACACACACTCACAGACACACACACACGCACGCACACACGCACACACACATACACTCACACACGCACACACACACGCACACACACATACACTCTTCACCCCTCGACTCCTACCTATTAGTCGCCCCTTACAAGAGGCAGGGCCTTCTTGCCTCGGCCGTATTCTTATCTCTGCAAGCCTAACGGACACACACACATACACACACATACTCACACACGCAAACACACACGCACACACACACACACACACACACACATACACTCTTCACCTCTCGACTCCTACCCATTAGTCGCCTCTTACGTCAGGCAGGGCCTTCTTTCCTCGGCCGTAGTCTTATCTCTGTGAGCCGAAGAGACACACACACACACACATACACACACACACTCACACACGCACACACACACATACACTCTTCACCTCTCGACTCCTACCCAGTAGTCGCCACTAACGACAGGCAGGGCCTTCTTGCCCCTGCCGTATTCTTATCTCTGCAAGCTGAACGGACACACACACTCACACACACAAGCACGCACACACGCACACACACACGCGCACACACACACACAATTACACTCTTCACCTCTCGACTTCTACCCATTAGTCGCCTCTTACGACAAGCATGGCCTTCTTGCCACCGCTGTTTTCTTATCTCTTCGAGCCGAAGGGACACACACACATACACACACACACACTCACACACACACGCGCACAAACGCACGCACACATTCTTCACCTCTCGACTCCTACCCATTAGTCGCCCATTACGATAGGCATGGCCTTCTTGCCACCGCTGTTTTCTTATCTCTTCGAGCCGAAGGGACACACACATACACACACACATACACACACACACACTCACACACGCACGCACACACGCACACACTTACACACGCATACACACACACACACACATACACTTATCAGCTCTCGACTCCTACCCATTAGTCACCTCTTACGACAGGCATGGCCTTCTTGAAACCGCTGATTTCTTATCTCTGCGAGCCGAAGGGACACACATACACATACACTCACACACACATGCACACACGCACGCACACATACACTCTTCACCTCTCGACTCCTACCTATTAGTCGCCCCTTACAAGAGGCAGGGTCTTCTTGCCTTGGCCGTATTCTTATCTCTGCAATCCAAACGGGCACACAAACATACACACACACTCACACACGCACACACACGCACACACGCACACACACACATATACACTCTGCACCACTCGACTCCTACCCATTAGTCGCCTCTTACGACCGGCAGGGCCTTCTTGCTCGGCCGTGTTCTTATCTCTGCGAGCCTACTGAACACACACACTCACACACACAAATACACACACACACTCACACACGCACACACACGCACACACGCAAACACACACATACACTCTTCACCTCTCGACTCCTACCCATTAGTCGCCTCTTACGACAAGCAGGGCCTTCTTGCCACGGCCGTGTTCTTATCTCTGCGAGACGACCGGACACACACACACACACACACCTACACAAGCACACACACGCACACACGCACACGCACACACACACACATACACTCTTCACCTCTCGACTTCTACCCATTAGTCACCGCTTACGACAGGCAGGGCTTTCTTGGCACGGACGTGTTCTTATCTCTGCGAGCCGACCGGACACACACACACTCACACACGCACACACACACGCACACACGCACACACACACACACATACACTCTTCACCTCTCGACTCCTACCCATTAGTCGCCTCTTACGACAGGCATGGCCTTCTTGCCTCGGCCGTATTCTAATCTCTGCGAGCCGAATGGACACACACATACATACACACACACTTACACACGCACAAACACACACACACACACACACGCACACACACATACACTATTCACCTCTCGACTCCTACCTATTAGTCGCCCCATACAAGAGGCAGGGCCTTCTTGCCTCGGCCGTATTCTTATCTCTGCAAGCCAAACAGACACACACACATTCACACACAATTACACACGCACACACACGCACACGCCTTTTACGACAGGCAGGGCCTTCTTGCCACGGCCGTGTTCTTATCTCTGCGAGCCGACTGGAGACACACACTCACACACACAAATACACACACACACTCATACACGCACACATACGCACACTCACACACACATACACTCTTCACCTCTCGACTCCTACCCATTAGTCGCCTCTTACGACAAGCAGGGGCTTCTTGCCACGGCAGTGTTCTTATCTCTGCAAGCCGAACGGACACACACACACACGCACACACAAACACACGCTCACAGGCATACACGCACACACGCACACGCACACGCACACACTCTCTACCTCTCGACTCCTATCCATTAGTCGCCTCTTAAGACAGGCAGGGCCTTCTTGCCACAGACGTATTTCTATCTCTGCGAGCCGAACGGACACACACACACACACTTGCACACACACACACACACACATACACACTTCACCTCTCGACTTCTACCAATTAGTCGCTCCTTACAGCAAGCATGGCCTTCTTGCCACGGACGTATTCATATCTCTGCGAGCCGAAGGGATACACACACACATACACACACACATACTCACACACACACGCACACACGCACACACACATACACTCTTCACCTCTCGACTCCTACACATTAGTCGCCTCTTACGACAGGCATGGCCTTCTTGTCACGGCTGTATTTTTATCTCTGCGAGCAGAAGGGACACACACACATACACACACATACACACACACATTCACACACACACACGCACGCACACATACACTCTTCACCTCTCGACTCCTACCCATTAGTCGCCCCTTAAGACTGGCATGGCCTTCTTGCCACGGCTGTTTTCTTATCTCTGCGAGCCGAAGGGACACACACACACATACACACACACACACTCACAAACACACACACACGCGCAAACACGCACGCACACACGCACACACACACGCACACACGCACGCACACACGCACACACATACACTTACACACGCACACACACACGCACACACGCACACACACATACACTCTTCACCTCTCGACTCCTACCTATTAGTCGCCTCTTACGATAGGCAGGGCCTTCTTGCCTCGGTCGTGCTCTTATCTCTGCAAGCCGAACTAACACACACACATACTCACACACGCACACACACGCACACACTCATACACACATACACTCTTCACCTCTCGACTCCTACTTATTAGTCGCCCCTTACAAGAGGCAGGGCCTTCTTGCCTCGGTTGTATTCTTATCTCTGCAAGCGGAACGGACACACACACACACGCACACACAAACACACGCACTCTCACACGCACACATACGCACATACGCACACACATATACACTCTTCACCACTCGACTCCTACCCATTAGTCGCCTCTTACGACAGGCAGGGCCTTCTTGCCACGGCCGTGTTCTTATCTCTGCGAGCCGACTGGACACACACACTCACACACACAAATACACACACACACACGCACACACACGCACACACGCACACTTACACACAAATACACTCTTCACCTCTCGACTCCTACCCATTAGTCGCCTCTTACGACAGGCAGGGCCTTCTTGCCACGGCCGTGTTCTTATCTCTGCGAGCCGACTGGACACACACACACTCACACACACAAATACACACACACATTCACACACGCACACACACGCACACTCACACACACATACACTCTTTACCTCTCGACTCCTACCTATTAGTCGTCTCTCACGACAGGCAGGGCCTTTTGCCTCGGCCGTATTCTTATCTCTGCAAGCCGAACGGACACACACACATACTCACACACGCACACACACACGCACACACGCACCGACACACATACACTCTTCACCTCTCGACTCCTACTTATTAGTCGCCCACTCTTCACCTCTCGACTCCTACCCATTATTCTCCTCTTACGACAGGCAGGGACTTCTTGCCACGGCCGTGTTCTTATCTCTGCAAGCCGAACGGACACACACATACACACACACACTCACACACACACACGCACACACGCACGCACACATGCACACACACATACACTCACACACACACAAACACGCACATACGCACACACACATACATTCTTCACCTCTCGACTCCTACCTATTAGTCGTCTCTCACGACAGGCAGGGCCTTCTTGCCTTGGCCGTGTTCTTATCACTGCAAGCCGAACGGACACACACACATACTCACACACGCACACACACACGCACACACGCACACAAACATACACTCTTTATCTCTCGACTCCTACCTATTAGTCGCCTCTTACGATAGACAGGGCCTTGTTGCCTCGGTCGTGTTCTTATTTCTGCAAGCCAAACTAACACACACACATACTCACACACGCACACACACACGCACACACGCACACACACTCATACACTTTTCACCTCTCGACTCCTACTTATTAGTCGCCCACTCTTCGCCTCTCGACTCCTATCCATTAGTCGCCCCGTACGATTTGCATCGCTTTCTTGCCACGGCTGTTTTCTTATCTCTGCAAGCTGAAGGGACACACACACATACATACACACACACTCACAAACACACACACGCACGCACACACGCACACACACATACACTCACACACACACAAACACGCCCACACGCACACACACATACATTCTTCACCTCTCGACTCCTACCTATTGGTCGCCTCTTACGATAGGCAGGGCCTTCTTGCCTTGGCCGTGTTCTTATCACTGCAAGCCGAACGGACACACACACACATACTCACACACGCACACACACACGCACACACGCACACAAACATACACTCTTCACCTCTCGACTCCTACCTATTAGTCGCCTCTTACGATAGGCAGGGCCTTCTTGCCTCAGTCGTGTTCTTATTTCTGCAAGCCGAACTAACACACACACATACTCACACACGCACACACACACGCACACACGCACACACACACATACACTCTTCACCTCTCGACTCCTACCAATTAGTCGCCTCTTACGATAGGCAGGGCCTTCTTGCCTTGGCCGTGTTCTTATCACTGCAAGCCGAACGGACACACACACATACTCACACACGCACACATACACGCACACACGCACACAAACATACACTCTTCACCTTTCGACTCCTACCTATTAGTCGCCTCTTACGATAGGCAGGGCCTTCTTGCCTCGGTCGTGTTCTTATTTCTGCAAGCCGAACTAACACACACACATACTCACACACGCACACACACACGCACACACGCACACACACATACACTCTTCACCTCTCGACTCCTACCTATTAGTCGCCTCTTACGATAGGCAGGGCCTTCTTGCCTCGGTCGTGTTCTTATCTCTGCGAGCCGACCGCACACACACACACACTCACACACTCACATACACACACACATAAACACGCACGCACACGTACACGCACACACTCTCCATCTCTCGACTCCTATCCATTAGTCGCCTCTTACGACAGGCAGGGCCTTCTTGCTACGGACGTGTTCTTATCTCTGCGAGCCAAACGGACACACACACACACACACTCGCACACACACATACACACACATACACGCTTCACCTCTCGACTCCTACCCATTAGTCGCCTCTTACGACATTCAGGGACTTCTTGCCACGGCCGTGTTCTTATCTCTGCGAGCCGAACGGACACACACACACTCACACAAACACACGCACACACGCACACACGCACACACACGCACCCACACACACGCACACGCACACGCACACACTCTCCACCTCTCGACTCCTATCCATTAGCCGCCTCTTAAGACAGGCAGGGCCTTCTTGCCACGGCCGTAATCCTATCTCTGCGAGCCGAGCGGACAAACACACACACTCACACACACACACACACACATACACTCTTCACCTCTCGACCCCTACCTTTTAGTCGCCTCTTACGAGAGGCAGGGCCTTCTTGCCCCGGCCGTATTCATATCTCTGCAAGCCGAACGGACACACACACTTATACACACACACTCACACACGCACAAACACACATACACGCACACACGCACACACACATACACTCTTCACCTATCGACTACTACCAATTAGTCGCTCCTTACAGCAAGCATGGCCTTTTTGCCTCGGCCGTATTCTTATCTCTGCAAGCCGAACGGACACACACACATACTCACACACGCACACACACACGCACACACGCACACAAACATACACTCTTCCCCTCTCGGCTCCTACTTATTACTCGCCTCTTACGACAGGCAGGGCCTTCTTGCCACGGCTGTGTTCTTATCTCTGCGAGCCGACCGCACACACACACACTCACACACTCACATACACACACACTTAAACACGCACGCACACGTACACGCACACACTCTCCACCTCTCGACTCCTATCCATTAGTCGCCTCTTACGACAGGCAGGGCCTTCTTGCTACGGACGTGTTCTTATCTCTGCGGGCCAAACGGACACACACACACACACTCGCACACACACATACACACACATACACGCTTTACCTCTGGACTCCTACCCATTAGTCGCCTCTTACGACATTCAGGGACTTCTTGCCACGGCCGTGTTCTTATCTCTGCGAGCCGAACGGACACACATACACTCACACACACACACGCACACACGCACACACACGCACCCACACACACGCACACGCACATGTACACACTCTCCACCTCTCGACTAATATCCATTAGCCGCCTCTTAAGACAGGCAGGGCCTTCTTACCACGGCCGTAATCTTATCTCTGCGAGCCGAGCGGACAAAGACACACACTCACACACACACACATACACTCTTCACCTCTCGACCCCTACCTTTTAGTCGCCTCTTACGAGAGGCAGGGCCTTCTTGCCCCGGCAGTATTCATATCTCTGCAAGCCGAACGGACACACACACTTATACACACACACTCACACACGCACAAACGCACAAACACACACACGCACACACGCACACACACATACACTCTTCACCTCTCGACTCCTACCTTTTAGTCGCCTCTTACGATAAGCAGGGCCTTCTTGCCGCGGTCGTGTTCTCATCTCTGCAAGCCAAACTAACACACACACATACTCACACACGCACACACACGCACACACACACGCACACACGCACACACACACATACACTCTTGACCTCTCGACTCCTACTTATTAGTTGACCCTTACAAGAGGCAGGGCCTTCTGGCCTCGGCCGTATTCTTATCTCTGCAAGCCAAACGGACACACACACATACACACACACTCACACACGCCCACACACGCACACACGCACACACACACACATACACTCTTCACCTCTCGACTCCTACCCATTATTCTCCTCTTACGACAGGCAGGAAATTCTTGCCACGGCCGTGTTCTTATCTCTGCAAGCCGAACGGACACACACACATACTCACACACGCACACACACACGCACACACGCACACACACACATACACTCTTCACCTCTCGACTCCTACCCATTATTCTCCTATTACGACAGGCAGGGACTTCTTGCCACGGCCGTGTTCTTATCTCTGCAAGCCGAACGGACACACACACACGCACACACACACACACGCACACGCACACACTCTCCACTGCTCGACTCCTATTCATTAGTCGCCTCTTACGACAGGCAGGGACTTCTTGCCACGGCCGTGTTCTTATCTCTGCAAGCCGAACGGACACACACACACACACACGCACACACAAACACACGCACACAGGCACAAACGCACACACGCAAACGCACACGCACACGCACACGCACACACTCTCCACCTCTCGATTCCTATCCATTAGTCGCCTCTTAAGAAAGGCAGGGCCTTCTTGCCACGGACGTATTTTTATCTCTGCGAGCCGAACGGACACACACACACACGCACAGACAAACACACGCACACAGGCACACACGCACACACGCACACGTACACGCACACGCACACACTCTCCACCTCTCGACTCCTATCCATTAGTCGCCTCTTAAGACAGGCAGGGCCTTCTTGCCTCGGCCGTATTCTTATCTCTGCAAGCCAAACGGACACACACACATACACACACACACACACACTCACACACACAAGCACGCACACACGCACACACACGCACACACACAAATACACTTTTCACCCCTCGACTCCTACCCATTAGTCGCCTCTTACGACAGGCATGGCCTTCTTGCCTCGGCCGTATTCTTATCTCTGCAAACCGAATGGACACACACATGCATACACACATACATTTACACACGCACAAACACACACACACCCACACACGCACACACACATACACATACACTATTCACCTCTCGACTCCTACCTATTAGTCGCCCCTTACAAGAGGCAGGGCCTTCTTGCCTCGGCCGTATTCTAATCTTTGCGAACCGAATGGACACACACATACATACAAACACATATTTACACACGCACAAACACACACACACCCACACACGCACACACACATACACATACACTCTTAACCTCTCGACTCCTACCCATTAGTCGCCTCTTACGACATTCAGGGACTTCTTGCCACGGACGTATTCTTATCTCTGCAAGCCGAACGGACACACACACATACTCACACACGCACACACACACGCACACACGTACACACACACATACACTCTTCACCTCTCGACTCCTACCCATTAGTCGCCTCTTACG
This sequence comes from Diabrotica undecimpunctata, assembly GCF_040954645.1. Taxonomy (NCBI): domain Eukaryota; kingdom Metazoa; phylum Arthropoda; class Insecta; order Coleoptera; family Chrysomelidae; genus Diabrotica; species Diabrotica undecimpunctata. The sequence goes on along the minus strand of NW_027311901.1, from coordinate 472,602 downwards.
ACAGGCAGGGCCTTCTTGCCACGGCTGTGTTCTCATTTCAGCGAGCCGACCGGACACACACACACGCACACACAAACACACGCACACAGGCACAAACGCACACACGCAATCGCACACGCACACGCACACACTCTCCACCTCTCGACTCCTATCCATTAGTCGTCTCTTAAGACAGGCAGGGCCTTCTTGCAACGAACGCATTCTTATCTCTGCGAGCCGAACGGACACACACACACACTCACACACAAACACACACACGCAAGCACAAATACACTATTCACCTCTCGACTTCTACCCATTATTCTCCTCTTACGACAGGCAGGGACTTCTTGCCACGGCCGTGTTCTTATCTCTGCAAGCCGAACGGACACACACACACACGCACACACAAACACACGCACACAGGCACACACGCACACACGCACACGCACACCCACACGCACACACTCTCCACCTCTCGATTCCTATCCATTAATCGCCTCTTAAGACAGGCAGGGCCTTCTTGCCACGGACGTATTCTTATCTCTGCGAGCCGAACGGACACACACACACACGCACAGACAAACACACGCACACAGGCACACACACACACACGCGCGCACACACACATACACTCTTCACCTCTCGACTCCTATCCATTAGTCGCCTCTTAAGACAGGCAGGGTCTTCTTGCCTCGGCCGTATTCTTATCTCTGCAAGCCAAACGGACACACACACACATACACACAGACACATACACTCTTCACCTCTCGACTCCTACCCATTAGTCATCTCTTACGACAGGCATGGCCTTCTTGAAACCGCTGATTTCTTATCTCTGCGAGCCAAAGGGACACACATACACATACACACACACACACGCACACACGCACGCACACATACACTCTTCACCTCTCGACTCCTACCTATTAGTCGCCCCTTACAAGAGGCAGGGCCTTCTTGCCTCGGCCGTATTCTTATCTCTGCAAGCCAAACGGACACACACACACATACTCACACACGCACACACACACACGCACACACGCATACACACATACACTCTTCACCTCTCGTCTCCTACCTATTAGTCGCCCCTTACAAAAGGCAGGGTCTTCTTGCCTTGGCCGTATTCTTATCTCTGCAATCCAAACGGACACACACACACACACACACAAACATACACACACACGCACACACGCACACACACACATATACACTCTTCAGCACTCGACTCCTACCCATTAGTCGCCTCTGACGACAGGCAGGGCCTTCTTGCCACGGCCGTGTTCTTATCTCTGCGAGCCTACTGGACACACACACACTCACACACACAAATACACAAACACACTCACACACCACACACACGCACACACGCACACACACACATACACTCTTCACCTCTCGACTCCTACCTATTACTCGCCCCTTACGACAGGCAGGGCCTTCTTGCCTCGGCTGTATTCTTATCTCTGCAGGCCGAACGGACACACATACATACACACACACTCACACACGCACACACACACACCCTCACACACACACACACGCACACACACACACATACACTCTTCACCTTTCGACTCCTACCCATTAGTCGCCTCCTACGACAGATAGGGCCTTCTTGCCACGGCCGTATTCTTATCTCTGCGAGCCGAACGGACACACACACACACACACTCACACACGCACAGACGCACACACACACATACACTCTTCACCTCTCGACTCCTACCCATTAGTCGTCTCTTAAGACAGGCAGGGCCTTTTTGCCACGGCCGTGTTTTTATCTCTGCGAGCCATACAGACACACACACACACTCACACACACACACACACACCTAAACTCTTCACCTCTCGACTCTTACCTATTACTCGCCCCTTACGACAGGCAGGGACTTCTTGCCTCGGCTGTGTTCTTATCTCTGCAAGCCGAACGGACACACATACATACACCCACACTCACACACGCACACACACATGCACACACACACACACACACACACACACACACACACATAAATTCTTCACCTCTCCACTCCTACCCATTATACGCCTCTTTCGACAGGCAGAGCCTTTTTGCCACGGCCGTGTTCTTATCTTTGCGAGCCATACAGACACACATACACATTCACACACACACACACCTACACTCTTCACCTCTCGACTCCTACCTATTACTCGCACCTTACGACAGGCAGGGCCTTCTTGCCTCGGCTGTATTCTTACCTATGCAGGCCGAACGGACACACATACATACACACACACTCACACACGCACACACACACACACTCACACACACACGCACACACAGACACACACACAAATACACTTTTCACCCCTCGACTCCTACCCATTAGTCGCCTCTTACGACAGGCATGGCCTTCTTGCCTCGGCCGTATTCTTATCTCTGCGAACCGAATGGACACACACATACATACACACATACATTTACACACGCACAAACACACACACACCCACACACGCACACACACATACACATACACTATTCACCTCTCGACTCCTACCTATTAGTCGCCCCTTACAAGAGGCAGGGCCTTCTTGCCTCGGCCGTATTCTAATCTTTGCGAACCGAATGGACACACACATACATACAAACACATATTTACACACGCACAAACACACACACACCCACACACGCACACACACATACACATACACTCTTAACCTCTCGACTCCTACCCATTAGTCGCCTCTTACGACATTCAGGGACTTCTTGCCACGGACGTATTCTTATCTCTGCAAGCCGAACGGACACACACACATACTCACACACGCACACACACACGCACACACGTACACACACACATACACTCTTCACCTCTCGACTCCTACCCATTAGTCGCCTCTTACGACAGGCAGGGCCTTCTTGCCACGGCCGTGTTCTCATTTCAGCGAGCCGACCGGACACACACACACGCACACACAAACACACGCACACAGGCACAAACGCACACACGCAATCGCACACGCACACGCACACACTCTCCACCTCTCGACTCCTATCCATTAGTCGTCTCTTAAGACAGGCAGGGCCTTCTTGCAACGAACGCATTCTTATCTCTGCGAGCCGAACGGACACACACACACACTCACACACAAACACACACACGCAAGCACAAATACACTATTCACCTCTCGACTTCTACCCATTATTCTCCTCTTACGACAGGCAGGGACTTCTTGCCACGGCCGTGTTCTTATCTCTGCAAGCCGAACGGACACACACACACACGCACACACAAACACACGCACACAGGCACAAACGCACACACGCAATCGCACACGCACACGCACACACTCTCCACCTCTCGACTCCTATCCATTAGTCGTCTCTTAAGACAGGCAGGGCCTTCTTGCAACGAACGCATTCTTATCTCTGCGAGCCGACCGGACACACACACACGCACACACAAACACACGCACACAGGCACAAACGCACACACGCAATCGCACACCCACACGCACACACTCTCCACCTCTCGATTCCTATCCATTAGTCGCCTCTTAAGACAGGCAGGGCCTTCTTGCCACGGACGTATTCTTATCTCTGCGAGCCGAACGGACACACACACACACGCACAGACAAACACACGCACACAGGCACACACACACACACGCGCGCACACACACATACACTCTTCACCTCTCGACTCCTATCCATTAGTCGCCTCTTAAGACAGGCAAGGTCTTCTTGCCTCGGCCGTATTCTTATCTCTGCAAGCCAAACGGACACACACACACATACACACAGACACATACACTCTTCACCTCTCGACTCCTACCCATTAGTCACCTCTTACGACAGGCATGGCCTTCTTGAAACCGCTGATTTCTTATCTCTGCGAGCCAAAGGGACACACATACACATACACACACACACACGCACACACGCACGCACACATACACTCTTCACCTCTCGACTCCTACCTATTAGTCGCCCCTTACAAGAGGCAGGGCCTTCTTGCCTCGGCCGTATTCTTATCTCTGCAAGCCAAACGGACACACACACACATACTCACACACGCACACACACACACGCACACACGCATACACACATACACTCTTCACCTCTCGTCTCCTACCTATTAGTCGCCCCTTACAAAAGGCAGGGTCTTCTTGCCTTGGCCGTATTCTTATCTCTGCAATCCAAGCGGACACACACACACACACACACACAAACATACACACACACGCACACACGCACACACACACATATACACTCTTCAGCACTCGACTCCTACCCATTAGTCGCCTCTGACGACAGGCAGGGCCTTCTTGCCACGGCCGTGTTCTTATCTCTGCGAGCCTACTGGACACACACACACTCACACACACAATTAAACACACACACTCACACACCACACACACGCACACACGCACACACACACATACACTCTTCACCTCTCGACTCCTACCTATTACTCGCCCCTTACGACAGGCAGGGCCTTCTTGCCTCGGCTGTATTCTTATCTCTGCAGGCCGAACGGACAGACATACATACACACACACTCACACACGCACACACACACACACCCTCACACACACACACACACACGCACACACACACACATACACTCTTCACCTTTCGACTCCTACCCATTAGTCGCCTCCTACGACAGATAGGGCCTTCTTGCCACGGCCGTATTCTTATCTCTGCGAGCCGAACGGACACACACACACACACTCACACACGCACAGACGCACACACACACATACACTCTTCACCTCTCGACTCCTACCCATTAGTCGTCTCTTAAGACAGGCAGGGCCTTTTTGCCACGGCCGTGTTTTTATCTCTGCGAGCCATACAGACACACACACACACTCACACACACACACACACACCTAAAGTCTTCACCTCTCGACTCTTACCTATTACTCGCCCCTTACGACAGGCAGGGACTTCTTGCCTCGGCTGTGTTCTTATCTCTGCAAGCCGAACGGACACACATACATACACCCACACTCACACACGCACACACACATGCACACACACACACACACACACACACACATAAATTCTTCACCTCCCCACTCCTACCCATTATACGCCTCTTTCGACAGGCAGAGCCTTTTTGCCACGGCCGTGTTCTTATCTTTGCGAGCCATACAGACACACATACACATTCACACACACACACACACCTACACTCTTCACCTCTCGACTCCTACCTATTACTCGCACCTTACGACAGGCAGGGCCTTCTTGCCTCGGCTGTATTCTTACCTATGCAGGCCGAACGGACACACATACATACACACACACTCACACACGCACACACACACACACTCACACACACACGCACACACAGACACACACATACACTCTTCACCTCTCGACTCCTACCCATTAGTCGCCTCTTACGACAGGCAGGGCTTCTTGCCACGGCCGTATTCTTATCTCTGCGAGCCAACGGACACACACACACTCACACACGCACACACGCACACACACACACACATACACTCTTCACCTCTCGACGCCTACCCATTAGTCGTCTCTTACGACAGGCAGGGCCTTTTTGCCACGGCCGTGTTTTTACCTCTGCGAGCCATACAGACACACACACACACACACTCACAACCACACACACACACACCTAAACTCTTCTAAACGACAGGCAGGGCCTTCTTGCCACGGCTGTATTCTTATCTCTGCAAGCCGAACGGACACACACACACATACACTCACACACGCACACACAAACACACTCACACACAGGTACACTTTTCAACTCGCGATTCCTACCCATTAGTTGCTCCTTACAGCAGGCATGGCCTTCTTGCCACGGCCGTATTCGTACCTCTGCGAGCAGAAGAGACACGCACACACACACACACACATACACATACACACACACACACACACGCGCGCACACACACACGTACACTCTTCACCTCTCGACTCCTACCCATTATTCTCCTCTTACGACAGGCAGAGCCTTTTTGCCAAGGCCGTGTTCATATCTCTGCGAGCCGACCGGACACACACACACTGACACACACACACTCACACACACACTCACACACGCACGCACACACGCACACAAACACACACACATACACTCTTCACCTCTCGACTCCTACGCATTAGTCGCCTTTTACGACAGGCATGTCCTTCTTGCCTCGACCGTATTCTAATCTCTGCGAGCCGAACGGACACTTACATACATACACACACACTTACAAACGCACAAACACACACACACGCACACACACATACACTCTTCACCTCTCGACTCCTACCCATTAATCACCTCTTACGACAGGCATGGCATTCTTGCCACCGCTGTTTTCTTTTCTCTGCGAGCCGAAGGGACACACGTACACACACACACACTCACAGACACACACACGCACGCACACACGCACACACACATACACTCACACACACACACACGCACACACGCACACACACATACACTCTTCACCTCTCGACTCCTACCCATTAGCCGCTAATTACAACAAGCATGGCCTTCTTGTCACGGCCGTATTCTTATCTCTGCAAGCCGAACGGACACACATACATATACACACACACTCACATACGCACAAACACACACACACGCACACACACATACACTCTTCACCTCTCGACTCCTACCCATTAGTCACCTCTTACGACAGGCAAGGCATTCTTGCCACCGCTGTTTTCTTTTCTCTGCGAGCCGAAGGGACACACATACACACACACACTCACAGACACACACACACGCACGCACACACGCACACACACATACACTCACACACACACACGCACACACGCACACACACATACACTCTTCACCTCTAGATTCCTACCTATTAGTCGCCCCTTACAAGAGGCAGGGCCTTCTTGCCTTGGCCGTATTCTTATCTCTGCAAGACTAACGGACACACACACATACACACACACACACTCACACACGCAAACACACACGCACACACATACACACACACATATACACTCTTCACCTCTCGACTCCTACCCATTAGTCGCCTCTTACGTCAGGCAGGGCCTTCTTTCCTCGGCCGTGTTCTTATCTCTGCAAGCCGAACGGACACACACACATACTCACACACGCACACACACACGCACACACACATACACTCTTCACCCCTCGACTCCTACCTATTAGTCGCCCCTTACAAGAGGCAGGGCCTTCTTGCCTCGGCCGTATTCTTATCTCTGCAAGCCTAACTGACACACACATACACACACACACACTCACACACGCAAACACACACGCACACACACACACACACATACACTCTTCACCTCTCGACTCCTACCCATTAGTCGCCTCTTACGTCAGGAAGGGCCTTCTTTCCTCGGCCGTATTCTTATCTCTGTGAGCCGAAGTGACACACACACACACACATACACACACACTCACACACACAAGCACGCACACACGCACACACACACGCGCACACACACACACAATTACACTCTTCACCTCTCGACTCCTACCCATTAGTCGCCTCTTACGACAAGCATGGCCTTCTTGCCACCGCTGTTTTCTTATCTCTGGGAGCCGAAGGGACACACACATACACACACACTCACACACACACGCACGCACACATACATTCTTCACCTCTCGACTCCTACCCATTAGTCGCCCATTACGACAGGCATGGCCTTCTTGCCACCGCTGTTTTCTTATCTCTGTGAGCCGAAGGGACACACACATACACACACACTCACACACACACACACACATACACTTTTCACCTCTCGACTCCTACCCATTAGTCACCTCTTACGACAGGCATGGCCTTTTTGAAACCGCTGATTTCTTATCTCTGCGAGCCGAAGGGACACACATACACATACACACACACTCACACACACACGCACACACGCACGCACACATACACTCTTCACCTCTCGACTCCTACCCATTAGTCGCCCCTTACGACAGGCATGTCCTTCTTGCCACCGCTGTTTTCTTATCTCTGCGAGCCGAAGGGACACACACACAAAGATACACACACACACTCACACACACACACACACACACACACACACACGAACACACACGCACACACACATACACTCACACACACACACGCACACACACATACACTCTTCACCTCTCGACTCCTACCTATTAGTCGCCCCTTACAAGAGGCAGGGCCTTCTTGCCTCGGCCCTATTCTTATCTCTGCAAGCCAAACGGACACACACACATACTCACACACGCACACACACACGCACACACGCATACACACATACACTCTTCACCTCTCGTCTCCTACCTATTAGTCGCCCCTTACAAAAGGCAGGGTCTTCTTGCCTTGGCCGTATTCTTATCTCTGCAATCCAAACGGACACACAAACATACACACACACTCACACACGCACACACACGCACACACGCACACACACACACATATACACTCTTCACCACTCGACTCCTACCCATAAGTCGCCTCTTACGACAGGCAGGGCCTTCTTGCCACGGCCGTGTTCTTATCTCTGCGAGCCTACTGGACACACACACACACTCACACAAGCACACACACGCACACACGCAGACGCACACACACACACATACACTCTTCACCTCTCGACTTCTACCCATTAGTCACCGCTTACGACAGGCAGCGCTTTCTTGGCACGGACGTGTTCTTATCTCTGCGAGCCGACCGGACACACACACACTCACACACGCACACACACACGCACACAAGCACACACACACACATACACTCTTCACCTCTCGACTCCTACCAATTAGTCGCCACTTACGACAGGCAGGGCCTTCTTGCCTCGGCCATAAGCTTATCTCTGCAAGCCGAACGGACACACACACACTTACACACACACGCACGCACACACGCACACACACGCACACACACACACAAATACACTCTTCACCTCTCGACTCCTACCCATTAGTCGCCTCTTACGACAGGCATGGCCTTCTTGCCTCGGCCGTATTCTAATCTCTGAGAGCCGAATGGACACACACATACACACAAACACACACACACACTCACACACGCACGCACACACGCACACACACATACACTATTCACCTCTCGACTTCTACCTATTAGTCGCCCCATACAAGAGGCAGGGCCTTCTTGCCTCGGCCGTATTCTTATCTCTGCAAGCCAAACAGACACACACACATACACACACACTTACACACGCACACACACGCACACGCCTCTTACGACAGGCAGGGCCCTCTTGCCACGGCCGTGTTCTTATCTCTGCGAGCCGACTGGGCACACCCACTCACACACACAAATACACACACACACTCACACACGCACACACACGCACACACGCACACTCACACACACATACACTCTTCACCTCTCGACTCCTACCCATTAGTCGCCTCTTACGACAAGCAGGGCCTTCTTGCCACGGCGGTGTTCTTATCTCTGCAAGCCGAACGGACACACACACACACGCACACACAAACACACGCTCACAGGCATACACGCACACACGCACACGCACACGCACACACTCCAAACCTCTCGACTCCTATCCATTAGTCGCCTCTTAAGACAGGCAGGGCCTTCTTGCCACAGACGTATTTCTATCTCTGCGAGCCGAACGGACACACACACACACTTGCACACACACACACACACACACACACACATACACGCTTCACATCTCGACTCCTACCAATTAGTCGCTCCTTACAGCAAGCATGGCCTTCTTGCCACGGACGTATTCTTATCTCTGCGAGCCAAAGGTATACACACACACATATACACACACATACTCACACACACACGCACACGCGCACACACACACACAATCTTCACCTCTCGACTCCTACCCATTAGTCGCCTCTTACGACAGGCATGGCCTTCTTGTCACGGCTGTATTTTTATCTCTGCGAGCAGAAGGGACACACACACATACACACACATACACACACACACATTCACACACACACGCACGCACACATACACTCTTCACCTCTCGACTCCTACCCATTAGTCGCTCCTTAAGACTGGCAAGGCCTTCTTGCTACGGCTGTTTTCTTATCTCTGCGAGACGACCGGACACACACACACTCACACAAGCACACACACGCACACACGCACACACACACACACATACACTCTTCACCTCTCGACTTCTACCCATTAGTCACCGCTTACGACAGGCAGGGCCTTCTTGGCACGGACGTGTTCTTATCTCTGCGAGCCGACCGGACACACACACACTCACACACGCACACACACACGCACACACGCACACACACACACATACACTCTACACCTCTCGACTCCTACCAATTAGTCGCCACTTACGAGAGGCAGGGCCTTCTTGCCTCGGCCGTAAGCTTATCTCTGCAAGCTGAACGGACACACACACTCACACACACAAGCACGCACACACGCACACACACACGAGCACACAATCACACAATTACACTCTTCACCTCTCGACTCCTACCCATTAGTCGCCTCTTAAGACAGGCAGGGCCTTCTTGCCACTGCCGTGTTCTTATCTCTGCGAGCCTACTGGACACACACACACTCACACACACAAATACACACACACACTCACACACGCACACACACGCAGACGCACACACACACACATACACTCTTCACCTCTCGACTTCTACCCATTAGTCACCGCTTACGACAGGCAGGGCTTTCTTGGCACGGACGTGTTCTTATCTCTGCAAGCCGAACGGACACACACACACTCACACACACACGCACGCACACACGCACACACACGCACACACACACACCAATACACTCTTCACCTCTCGACTCCTACCCATTAGTCGCCTCTTACGACAGGCATGGCCTTCTTGCCTCGGCCGTATTCTAATCTCTGCGAGCCGAATGGACACACACATACATACACACACACTTACACACGGACAAACACACACACACACCTACACACGCACACATACATACACTATTCACCTCTCGACTACTACCTATTAGTCGCCCCATACAAGAGGCAGGGCCTTCTTGCCTTGGCTGTATTCTTATCTCTGCAAGCCAAACAGACACACACACATACACACACACTTACACACGCACACACACGCACACGCCTCTTACGACAGGCAGGGCCCTCTTGCCACGGCCGTGTTCTTATCTCTGCGAGCCGACTGGACACACACACTCACACACACAAATACACACACACACTCACACACGCACACACACGCACACATGCAAACACACACATACACTCTTCACCTCTCGACTCCTACCCATTAGTCGCCTCTTACGACAGGCAGGGCCTTCTTGCCACGGCCGTGTTCTTATCTCTGCGAGACGACCGGACACACACACACACTCACACTAGCACACACACGCACACACGCAGACGCACACACACACACACACATACACTCTTCACCTCTCGACTTCTACCCATTAGTCACCGCTTACGACAGGCAGGGCTTTCTTGGCACGGACGTGTTCTTATCTCTGCAAGCCGAACGGACACACACACACACGCACACACAAACACACGCTCACAGGCATACACGCACACACGCACACACACACGCACACACACACACACACATACACGCTTCACCTCTCGACTCCTACCAATTAGTCGCTCCTTACAGCAAGCATGGCCTTCTTGCCACGGACGTATTCTTATCTCTGCGAGCCAAAGGTATACACACACACATACACACACACATACTCACACACACACGCACACACGCACACACACACACAATCTTCACCTATCGACTCCTACCCATTAGTCGCCTCTTACGACAGGCATGGCCTTCTTGTCACGGCTGTATTTTTATCTCTGCAAGCAGAAGGGACATACACACATACACACACATACACACACACATTCACACACACACGCACGCACACATACACTCTTCACCTCTCGACTCCTACCCATTAGTCGCCCCTTAAGACTGGCATAGCCTTCTTGCCACGGCTGTTTTAATATCTCTGTGAGACGACCGGACACACACACACACTCACACAAGCACACACACGCACACACGCACACACACACACATACACTCTTCACCTCTCGACTTCTACCCATTAGTCACTGCTTACGACAGGCAGGGCCTTCTTGGCACGGACGTGTTCTTATCTCTGCGAGACGACCGGACACACACACTCTCACACAAGCACACACACGCACACACGCACACACATACACATACACTCTTCACCTCTCGACTTCTACCCATTAGTCACCGCTTACGACAGGCAGGGCCTTCTTGGCACGGACGTGTTCTTATCTCTGCGAGCCGACTGGACACACACACTCACACACACAAATACACACACACACTCACACACGCACACACACGCACACACGCACACTCACACACACATACACTCTTCACCTCTCGAGTTCTACCCATTAGTCACCGCTTACGACAGGCAGGGCCTTCTTGGCACGGGCGTGTTCTTATCTCTGCGAGACGACCGGACACACACACTCTCACACAAGCACACACACGCACACACGCACACACATACACATACACTCTTCACCTCTCGACTTCTACCCATTAGTCACCGCTTACGACAGGCAGGGCCTTCTTGGCACGGACGTGTTCTTATCTCTGCGAGCCGACTGGACACACACACTCACACACACAAATACACACACACACTCACACACGCACACACACGCACACACGCACACACATACACATACACTCTTCACCTCTCGACTTCTACCCATTAGTCACCGCTTACGACAGGCAGGGCCTTCTTGGCACGGACGTGTTCTTATCTCTGCGAGACGACCGGACACACACACTCTCACACAAGCACACACACGCACACACGCACACACATACACATACACTCTTCACCTCTCGACTTCTACCCATTAGTCACCGCTTACGACAGGCAGGGCCTTCTTGGCACGGACGTGTTCTTATCTCTGCGAGACGACCGGACACACACACTTTCACACAAGCACACACACGCACACACGCACACACACACACACACATACACTCTTCACCTCTCGACTTCTACCCATTAGTCACCGCTTACGACAGGCAGGGCCTTCTTGGCACGGACGTGTTCTTATCTCTGCGAGCCGACTGGACACACACACTCACACACACAAATACACACACACACTCACACACGCACACACACGCACACACGCACACTCACACACACATACACTCTTCACCTCTCGACTCCTACCCATTAGTCGCCTCTTACGACAAGCAGGGCCTTCTTGCCAAGGCGGTGTTCTTATCTCTGCAAGCCGAACGGACACACACACACGCACACACAAACACACGCACACAGGCATACACGCACACACTCTCCACCTCTCGACTCCTATCCATTAGTCGCCTTTTAAGACAGGCAGGGCCTTCTTGCCACAGACGTATTCCTATCCCTGCGAGCCGAACGGACACACACACACACTTGCACACACACACACATACACGCTTCACCTCTCGACTCCTACCCATTAGTCGCCTCTTACGACAGGCAGGGCTTCTTGCCACGGCCGTATTCTTATCTCTGCGAGCCGAACGGACAGACACACACACACTCACACACCCACACACGCACACACACACACACACACACATACACTTTTCACCTCTCGACTCCTACCCATTAGTCGTCTCTTACGACAGGCAGGGCCTTTTTGCCACGGCCGTGTTTTTACCTCTGCGAGCCATACACACACACACACACACACACACTCACAACCACACACACACCTAAACTCTTCTAAACGACAGGCAGGGCCATCTTGCCACGGCTGTATTCTTATCTCTGCAAGTCGAACGGACACACACACACATACACTCACACACGCACACACACACACACTCACACACAGGTACACTCTTCAACTCGCGATTCCTACCCATTAGTTGCTCCTTACAGCAGGCATGGCCTTCTTGCCACGGCCGTATTCGTACCTCTGCGAGCAGAAGAGACACGCACACACACACACATACACATACACACACACGCGCGCGCACACACACACATACACTCTTCACCTCTCGACTCCTACCCATTATTCTCCTCTTACGACAGGCAGAGCCTTCTTGCCACGGCCGTGTTCATATCTCTGCGAGCCGACCGGACACACACACACACTGACAAACACACACTCACACACACACTCACACACGCACGCACACACGCACACAAACACACACACATACACTCTTCACCTCTCGACTCCTACCCATTATTCTGCTCTTACGACAGGCAGGGCCTTCTTGCCACGGACGTATTCTTATCTCTGCGAGCCGAACGGACACACACACACACACACTCGCACACACACACATACACGCTTCACCTCTCGACTCCTACCCATTAGTCGCCTCTTACGACATTCATTGACTTTTTGCCACGGCCGTGTTCATATCTCTGCGAGCCGACCGGACACACACACACACTGACAAACACACACTCACACACACACTCACACACGCACGCACACACGCACACAAACACACACACATACACTCTTCACCTCTCGACTCCTACCCATTATTCTGCTCTTACGACAGGCAGGGCCTTCTTGCCACGGACGTATTCTTATCTCTGCAAGCCTAACGGACACACACACATACACACACACTCACACACGCAAACACACACGCACACACACACATACACTCTTCACCTCTCGACTTCTACCCATTAGCCGCTAACTACAACAAGCATGGCCTTCTTGTCACGGCCGTATTCTTATCTCTGCAAGCCGAACGGACACACACACCCATACACACACACTCACATACGCACAAACACACACACACGCACACACATATACACTCTTCACCTCTCGACTCCTACCCATTAGTCACCTCTTACGACAGGCATGGCATTCTTGCCACCGCTGTTTTCTTTTCTCTGCGAGCCGAAGGGACACACATACACACACACACACACACTCACAGACACACACACACACACACACACACGCACACACACATACACTCTTCACCTCTCGACTCCTACCCATTAGTCTCCTCTTACGTCAGGTAGGGCCTTCTTTCCTCGGCCGTGTTCTTATCTCTGCAAGCCGAACGGACACACACACATACTCACACACGCACACACTCACGCACACACACATACACCCTTCACCCCTCGACTCCTACCTATTAGTCGCCCCTTACAAGAGGCAGGGCCTTCTTGCCTCGGCCGTATTCTTATCTCTGCAAGCCTAACGGACACACACACATACACACACACACACTCACACACGCAAACACACACGCACATACACACACACGCACACTCACACACACATACACTCTTCACCTCTCGACTCCTACCTATTAGTCGCCCCTTACAAGAGGCAGGGCCTTCTTGCCTCGGCCGTATTCTTATCTCTGCAGGCCAACTAGACACACACACTCACACACACAAATACACACACACTCACACACGCACACACACGCACACACGCACACTCACACACACATACACTCTTCACCTCTCGACTCCTACCCATTAGTCGCCTCTCACGACAGGCAGGGTCTTCTTGCCACGGCCGTGTTCTTATCTCTGCGAGCCGACTGGACACACACACACTCACACACACAAATACACACACACACACTTACACACGCACACACCCGCACACTCACACACACACATACACTCTTCACCTCTCGACTCCTACCCATTAGCCGCCTCTTACAACAGGCAGGGCCTTCTTGCCACGGCCGTGTTCTTATCTCTGCGAGCCGACCGGACACACACACACTCACACACGCACACACACAAACACACGCACTTACACACATACAATCTTCACCTCTCGACTCCTACGCATTAGTCACCGCTTACGACAGGCAGGGCCTTCTTGCCTCGGCCGTATTCTTATCTCTGCAAGCCGAACGGACACACACACACTCACAAACACACGCACGCACACACGCACACACACGCACACACGCACACACACATACACTCTTCACCTCTCGACTCCTACCAATTAGTCGCCACTTACGACAGGCAGGGCATTCTTGCCTCGGCCGTATTCTTATCTCTGCAAGTCGAACGGACACACACACACTCACACACACACGCACGCTCACACGCACACACACGCACACACACACATACACTCTTCACCTCTCGACTCCTACCTATTAATCGCCTCTTACGATAGGCAGGGCTTTCTTGCCTCGGTCGTGCTCTTATCTCTGCAAGCCGAACTAACACACACACATACTCACACACGCACACACACGCATACACACATACACTCCACCTCTCGACTCCTACTTATTAGTCGCCCTTTACAAGAGGCAGTGCCTTCTTGCCTTGGCCGTATTCTTATCTCTGCAAGCCAAACAGACACACACACATACACACACACACGCACACACACGCACACACGGACACACACACACATACACCCTTCACCTATCGACTCCTACCCATTAGTCGCCTCTTAACGACAGGCAGTGCCTTCTTGCCACGGCCGTGTTCTCGTCTCTGCGAGCCGACCGGACACACACACACACTGACACTCACACACATACCTATTACTCGACTCTCACGACAGGCAGGGCCTTCTTGCCTCGGCTGTGTTCTTATCTCTGCAAGACGAACGGACACACACACATACTCACACACGCACACACACACGCACACACGCACACACACATACATTCTTCACCTCTCGACTCCTACCTATTAGTCGCCTCTTACGACAGGCAGGGCCTTCTTGCCTTGGCCGTGTTCTTATCTCTGCAAGCCGAACGGACACACACACATACTCACACACGCACACACACACGCACACACGCACACACACACATACACTCTTCACCTCTCGACTCCTACCTATTAGCCGCCTCTTACGATAGGCAGGGCCTTCTTGCCTCGGTCGTGTTCTTATTTCTGCAAGCCGAACTAACACACACACATACTCACACACGCACACACGCACGCACACACGCACACACACATACACCCACACACACACAAACACGCACACACGCACACACACATACATTCTTCACCTCTCGACTCCTACCTATTAGTCGCCTCTTACGACAGGCAGGGCCTTCTTGCCTTGGCCGCGTTCTTATCTCTGCAAGCCGAACGGACACACACACATACTCACACACGCACACACACACGCACACACACACATACACTCTTCACCTCTCGACTCCTACTTATTAGTCGCCCATTACAAGAGGCAGGGCCTTCTTGCCTCGGCCGTAATCATATCTCTGCAAGCCAAACAGAAACACACACATACACACACACTTACACGTACACACACCCACACGCACACGCACACACTCTCCACCTCTCGACTCCTATCCATTAGTCGCCTTTTAAGACAGGCAGGGCCTTCTTGCCACGTACGTATACCTATCTCTGCGAGCCGAACGGACACACACACACACTTGCACACATACACACACACACACATGCACGCTTTACCTCTAGACTCCTACCCATTAGTCGCTCCTTACAGCAAGCATGGCCTTCCTGCCACGGACGTATTCTTATCTCTGCGAGCCGAAGGGATACACACACACATACATACACACATACACACACATACTCACACACGCACGCACACACGAACACACACATACACTCACACACACACAAACACACACACACGCACACA
>NW_027311901.1:442500-450000 GCF_040954645.1 Diabrotica undecimpunctata | reverse complement strand
GGCAAGGCCTTCTTGCCTCGGCCGTATTCTTATCTCTGCCAGCCAAACAGACACACACACATACACACACACACACGCACACACACGCACACACGCACACACACACACATACACTCTTCACCTCTCGACTACTACCCGTTAGTCGCCTCTTAACGACAGGCAGTGCCTTCTTGCCACGGCCGTGTTCTCATCTCTGCGAGCCGACCGGACACACACACACACTGACACACACACATACACACACACACTAACACACGCACGCACACACGCACACACACACACACATACACTCTTCACTTCTCGACTCCTACCCATTATTCTCCTCTTACGACAGGCAGGGACATCTTGCCACAACCGTGTTCTTATCTCTGCAAGCCAAACGGACACACACACACACACGCACACACACACACACGCACACGCACACGCACACGCACAAGCACACACTCTCCACCTCTCGACTCCTATCCATTAGTCGCCTCTTACGACAGGCATGGCCTTCTTGCCACCGCTTTTTTCTTATCTCTGCGAGCGAAGGGACACACACACACACATACACACACACACTCACACACACACACACGCACACACGCACGCATACACGCACACACACATACACTCACACACACACAAACACGCACACACGCACACACACATACATTCTTCACCTCTCTAATCCTACCTATTAGTCGCCCCTTACAAGAGGAAAGGCCTTCTTGCCTTGGCCGTATTCTTATCTCTGCAAGCCAAACAGACACACACATACTCACACACGCACACACACACGCACACACGCACACACACACATACACTCTTCACCTCTCGACTCCTACCTATTAGTCGCCTCTTACGATAGGCAGGGCCTGCTTGCCTCGGTCGTGTTCTTATTTCTGCAAGCCGAACTAACACACACACATACTCACACACGCACACACACGCACACACGCACACACACACTTACACTCTCCACCTCTCGACTCCTACTTATTAGTCGCCCATTACAAGAGGCAGGGCCTTCTTGCCTTGGCCGTATTCTTATCTCTGCAAGCCAAACAGACACACACACATACACAAACACTTACACACGCACACGCACGCACACGCACACGCACACACTCTTCACCTCTCGACTCCTATTCATTAGTCGCCTCTTAAGACAGGCAGGGCCTTCTTGCCACGGACAATTACCTATCTCTGCAAACCGAACGGACACACACACACACACTTGCACACATACACACATACACACACATACACGCTTCACCTCTCGACTCCTACCCATTAGTCGCTCCTTACAGCAAGCATGGCCTTCTTGCCACGGACGTATGCTTATCTCTGCGAGCCGAAGGGATACACACACATACACACACACATACACACACATACTCACACACACACGCACACACGCACACACACACACGTATACTCTTCACCTCTTGACTCCTACCTATTGGTCGGCTCTTACGATAGGCAGGGCCTTCTTGCCTTGGTCGTGCTCTTATCTCTGTAAGCCGAATGGACACACACACATATACACACACACTCTCACACGCACACACGCGCACATACGCACACACATATACACTCTTCACCACTCGACTCCTACCCTCTAGTCGCCTCCTTACGACAGGCAGGGCCTTTTTGCCACGGCCGTGTTCTTATCTCTGCGAGCCGACTGGACACACACACTCACACACACAAATACACACACACACTCACACACGCACACACAGGCACACACGCACACTCACACACAAATACACTCTTCACCTCTCGACTCCTACCCATTAGACGCCTCTTACGACAGGCAGGGCCTTCTTGCCACGGCCGTGTTCTTATCTCTGCGAGCCGACTGGACACACACACACTCACACACACAAATACACACACACACTCACACACGCACACACACGCACACTCACACACACATACACTCTTCACCTCTCGACTCCTACCCATTAGTCGCCTCTTACGACAGGCAGGGCTTCTTGCCACGGCCGTATTCTTATCTCTGCGAGCCGAACGGACAGACACACACACACTCACACACCCACACACGCACACACACACACACACACATACACTTTTCACCTCTCGACTCCTACCCATTAGTCGTCTCTTACGACAGGCAGGGCCTTTTTGCCACGGCCGTGTTTTTACCTCTGCGAGCCATACACACACACACACACACACACTCACAACCACACACACACCTAAACTCTTCTAAACGACAGGCAGGGCCATCTTGCCACGGCTGTATTCTTATCTCTGCAAGTCGAACGGACACACACACACATACACTCACACACGCACACACACACACACTCACACACAGGTACACTCTTCAACTCGCGATTCCTACCCATTAGTTGCTCCTTACAGCAGGCATGGCCTTCTTGCCACGGCCGTATTCGTACCTCTGCGAGCAGAAGAGACACGCACACACACACACATACACATACACACACACGCGCGCGCACACACACACATACACTCTTCACCTCTCGACTCCTACCCATTATTCTCCTCTTACGACAGGCAGAGCCTTCTTGCCACGGCCGTGTTCATATCTCTGCGAGCCGACCGGACACACACACACACTGACAAACACACACTCACACACACACTCACACACGCACGCACACACGCACACAAACACACACACATACACTCTTCACCTCTCGACTCCTACCCATTATTCTGCTCTTACGACAGGCAGGGCCTTCTTGCCACGGACGTATTCTTATCTCTGCGAGCCGAACGGACACACACACACACACTCGCACACACACACATACACGCTTCACCTCTCGACTCCTACCCATTAGTCGCCTCTTACGACATTCATTGACTTTTTGCCACGGCCGTGTTCTTATCTCTGCGAGCCGAACGGACACACACACAAGCACACACACACGCACACACGCACCGCACACACTTTCCACCTCTCGACTCCTATCCATTAGTCGCCTCTTAAGACAGGCAGGGCATTCTTGCCACGGCCGTATTTTTATCTCTGCGAGCCGAGCGGACACACACACATACACACACACACTCACACACGCAAACACACACGCACACACACACACACATACACTCTTCACCTCTCGACTCCTACCCATTAGTCGCCTTTTACGAGAGGCATGTCCTTCTTGCCTCGACCGTATTCTAATCTCTGCGAGCCGAACGGACACTTACATACATACACACACACTTACAAACGCACGAACACACACACACGCACACACATACACTCTTCACCTCTCGACTCCTACCCATTAGTCACCTCTTACGACAGGCATGGCATTCTTGCCACGGCCGTATTTTTATCTCTGCGAGCCGAGCGGAAACACACACAGTCACACACACACACATACACTATTCACCTCTCGACTCCTCCCTTTTGGTCGCCTCTTACGAGAGGCAGGGCCTTCTTGCTCCGGCGGTATTCTTATCTCTGCAAGCCGAACGGATACACACACTCACACACACACGCACGCACACACACACACGCACACACACATACACTCTTCACCTCTCGACTCCTACCCATTAGTCACCTCTTACGACAGGCATGGCATTCTTGCCACCGCTGTTTTCTTTTCTCTGCGAGCCTAAGGGACACACATACACACACACTCTCACAGACACACACACGCTCGCACACACGCACACACACATACACTCACACACACACACACACACACACGCACACACGCACACACACATACACTCTTCACCTCTCGATTCCTACACATTAGTCGCCCCTTACAAGAGGCAGGGCCTTCTTGCCTTAGCCGTATTCTTATCTCTGCAAGCCTAACGGACACACACACATACACACACACTCACACACGCAAACACACACGCACACACACACATACACTCTTCACCTCTCGACTTCTACCCATTAGCCGCTAACTACAACAAGCATGGCCTTCTTGTCACGGCCGTATTCTTATCTCTGCAAGCCGAACGGACACACACACCCATACACACACACTCACATACGCACAAACACACACACACGCACACACATATACACTCTTCACCTCTCGACTCCTACCCATTAGTCACCTCTTACGACAGGCATGGCATTCTTGCCACCGCTGTTTTCTTTTCTCTGCGAGCCGAAGTGACACACATACACACACACACACACACTCACAGACACACACACACACACACACGCACACACACATACACTCTTCACCTCTCGACTCCTACCCATTAGTCTCCTCTTACGTCAGGTAGGGCCTTCTTTCCTCGGCCGTGTTCTTATCTCTGCAAGCCGAACGGACACACACACATACTCACACACGCACACACTCACGCACACACACATACACCCTTCACCCCTCGACTCCTACCTATTAGTCGCCCCTTACAAGAGGCAGGGCCTTCTTGCCTCGGCCGTATTCTTATCTCTGCAAGCCTAACGGACACACACACATACACACACACACACTCACACACGCAAACACACACGCACACACACACACACGCACACTCACACACACATACACTCTTCACCTCTCGACTCCTACCTATTAGTCGCCCCTTACAAGAGGCAGGGCCTTCTTGCCTCGGCCGTATTCTTATCTCTGCAGGCCAACTAGACACACACACTCACACACACAAATACACACACACTCACACACGCACACACACGCACACACGCACACTCACACACACATACACTCTTCACCTCTCGACTCCTACCCATTAGTCGCCTCTCACGACAGGCAGGGTCTTCTTGCCACGGCCGTGTTCTTATCTCTGCGAGCCGACTGGACACACACACACTCACACACACAAATACACACACACACTTACACACGCACACACCCGCACACTCACACACACACATACACTCTTCACCTCTCGACTCCTACCCATTAGCCGCCTCTTACAACAGGCAGGGCCTTCTTGCCACGGCCGTGTTCTTATCTCTGCGAGCCGACCGGACACACACACACTCACACACGCACACACACAAACACACGCACTTACACACATACAATCTTCACCTCTCGACTCCTACGCATTAGTCACCGCTTACGACAGGCAGGGCCTTCTTGCCTCGGCCGTATTCTTATCTCTGCAAGCCGAACGGACACACACACACTCACAAACACACGCACGCACACACGCACACACACGCACACACGCACACACACATACACTCTTCACCTCTCGACTCCTACCAATTAGTCGCCACTTACGACAGGCAGGGCCTTCTTGCCTCGGCCGTATTCTTATCTCTGCAAGCCGAACGGACACACACACACTCACACACACACGCACGCTCACACGCACACACACGCACACACGCACACACACACATACACTCTTCACCTCTCGACTCCTACCTATTAATCGCCTCTTACGATAGGCAGGGCTTTCTTGCCTCGGTCGTGCTCTTATCTCTGCAAGCCGAACTAACACACACACATACTCACACACGCACACACACGCATACACACATACACTCTTCACCTCTCGACTCCTACTTATTAGTCGCCCTTTACAAGAGGCAGTGCCTTCTTGCCTTGGCCGTATTCTTATCTCTGCAAGCCAAACAGACACACACACATACACACACACACGCACACACACGCACACACGGACACACACACACATACACCCTTCACCTATCGACTCCTACCCATTAGTCGCCTCTTAACGACAGGCAGTGCCTTCTTGCCACGGCCGTGTTCTCATCTCTGCGAGCCGACCGGACACACACACACACTGACACTCACACACATACCTATTACTCGACTCTCACGACAGGCAGGGCCTTCTTGCCTCGGCTGTGTTCTTATCTCTGCAAGACGAACGGACACACACACATACTCACACACGCACACACACACGCACACACGCACACACACATACATTCTTCACCTCTCGACTCCTACCTATTAGTCGCCTCTTACGACAGGCAGGGCCTTCTTGCCTTGGCCGTGTTCTTATCTCTGCAAGCCGAACGGACACACACACATACTCACACACGCACACACACACGCACACACGCACACACACACATACACTCTTCACCTCTCGACTCCTACCTATTAGCCGCCTCTTACGATAGGCAGGGCCTTCTTGCCTCGGTCGTGTTCTTATTTCTGCAAGCCGAACTAACACACACACATACTCACACACGCACACACGCACGCACACACGCACACACACATACACCCACACACACACAAACACGCACACACGCACACACACATACATTCTTCACCTCTCGACTCCTACCTATTAGTCGCCTCTTACGACAGGCAGGGCCTTCTTGCCTTGGCCGCGTTCTTATCTCTGCAAGCCGAACGGACACACACACATACTCACACACGCACACACACACGCACACACACACATACACTCTTCACCTCTCGACTCCTACTTATTAGTCGCCCATTACAAGAGGCAGGGCCTTCTTGCCTCGGCCGTAATCATATCTCTGCAAGCCAAACAGAAACACACACATACACACACACTTACACGTACACACACACGCACACGCACACGCACACACTCTCCACCTCTCGACTCCTATCCATTAGTCGCCTTTTAAGACAGGCAGGGCCTTCTTGCCACGTACGTATACCTATCTCTGCGAGCCGAACGGACACACACCCACACACTTGCACACATACACACACACACACACATGCACGCTTTACCTCTAGACTCCTACCCATTAGTCGCTCCTTACAGCAAGCATGGCCTTCCTGCCACGGACGTATTCTTATCTCTGCGAGCCGAAGGGATACACACACACATACATACACACATACACACACATACTCACACACGCACGCACACACGAACACACACATACACTCACACACACACAAACACACACACACGCACACACACATACATTCTTCACCTCTCGACTCCTACCTATTAGTCGCCTCTTACGAATAGGCAGGGCCTTCTTGCCTCGGTCGTGCTCTTATCTCTGCAAGCCGAACGGACACACACACACATACACACTCTCACACGCACACACACGCACATACGCACACACATATACACTCTTCACCACTCGACCCCTACCCATTAGTCGCCTCTTACGACAGGCAGGGCCTTCTTGCCACGGCCGTGTTCTTATCTCTGCGGGCCGACTGGACACACACACTCACTCACACAAATACACACACACACTCACACACGCACACACACGCACACACGCACACTCACACACACATACACTCTTCACCTCTCGACTCCTACCCATTAGTCGCCTCTTACGACAGGCAGGGCCTTCTTGCCACGGCCGTGTTCTTATCTCTGCGAGCCGACTGGACACACACACACTCACACACACAAATACACACACACACTCACACAAGCACACACCCGCACACTCACACACACACACACACATACACTCTTCACCTCTCGACTCCTACCCATTAGCCGCCTCTTACGACAGGCAGGGCCTTCTTGCCACGGCCGTGTTCTTATCTCTGCGAGCCGACC
>NW_027311901.1:420000-437500 GCF_040954645.1 Diabrotica undecimpunctata | reverse complement strand
ATACACTCTTCACCTCTCGACTCCTACCCATTAGTCGCCTCTAAAGACAGGCATGGCCTTCTTGCCTCTGCCGTATTCTAATCTCTGCGAGCCGAATGGACACACACAAACATACACACACACACTTACACACGCACAAACACACACACACCTACACACGCACACACTCACGTACCCTCTTCACCTCTCGACTCCTACCCATTAGTCGCCTCTTACGATAGGCAGGGCCTTCTTGCCTCGGTCGTGCTCTTATCTCTGCAAGCCGAACTAACACACACACACATACTCACACACGCACACACACGCACACATTCATACACACATACACTCTTCACCTCTCGACTCCTACTTATTAGTCGCCCCTTACAAGAGGCAGGGCCTTCTTGCCTCGGTTGTATTCTTATCTCTGCAAGCGGAACGGACACACACACACACGCACACACAAACACACGCACTCTCACACGCACACACACGCACATACGCACACACATATACACTCTTTACCACTCGACTCCTACCCATTAGTCGCCTCTTACGACAGGCAGGGCCTTCTTGCCACGGCCGTGTTCTTATCTCTGCGAGCCGACTAGACACACACACTCACACACACACGCACGCTCACACGCACATACACTCTTCACCTCTCGACTCCTACCTATTAGTCGCCTCTTATGATAGGCAGGGCTTTCTTGCCTCGGTCGTGCTCTTATCTCTGCAAGCCAAACTAACACACACACATACTCACACACGCACACACACGCACACACGCATACACACATACACTCTTCACCTCTCGACTCCTACTTATTAGTCGCCCCTTACAAGAGGCAAGGCCTTCTTGCCTCGGCCGTATTCTTATCTCTGCAAGCCAAACAGACACACACACATACACACACACACGCACACACACGCACACACGCACACACGCACACACACACATACACTCTTCACCTCTCGACTCCTACCAATTAGTCGCCACTTACGACAGGCAGTGCCTTCTTGCCACGGCCGTATTCTTATCTCTGCAAGCCGAACGGACACACACACACTCACACACACACACGCACGCTCACACGCACACACACACACGCACACACACACATACACTCTTCACCTCTCGACTCCTACCAATTAGTCGCCACTTACGACAGGCAGTGCCTTCTTGCCTCGACCGTATTCTTATCTCTGCAAGCCGAACGGACACATACACACTCACACACACAAGCACGCACACACGCACACACACGCACACACACAAAAACACTTTTCACCTTTCGACTCCTACCAATTAGTTGCCGCTTACGACAGGCAGGGCCTTCTTGGCACGGACGTGTCCTTATCACTGCGAGCCGACCGGACACACACACTCACACACGCACACATACACGCACACACGCACACACACACACATACACTCTTCACCTCTCGACTCCTACCCATTAGTCGCCACTTACGACAGGCAGGGCCTTCTTGTTTCGGCCGTATTCTTATCTCTGCAAGCCGAACGGACACACACACACTCACACACACACGCACGCACACACGCACACACACGCAAACACGCACACACACACATACACTCTTCACCTCTCGACTCCTACCAATTAGTCGCCACTTACGACAGGCAGTGCCTTCTTGCCTCGGCCGTATTCTTATCCCTGCAAGCCGAACGGACACACACACACTCACACACACACGCACGCTCACACGCACACACACGCACACACGCACACACACACATACACTCTTCACCTCTCGACTCCTACCTATTAGTCGCCTCTTACGATAGGCAGGGCTTTCTTGCCTCGGTCGTGCTCTTATCTCTGCAAGCCAAACTAACACACACACATACTCACACACGCACACACACGCACACACGCATACACACATACACTCTTCACCTCTCGACTCCTACTTATTAGTCGCCCCTTACAAGAGGCAAGGCCTTCTTGCCTCGGCCGTATTCTTATCTTTGCAAGCCAAACAGACACACATACATACACACACACACGCACACACACACACACACACACGCACACACACACACACATACACTCTTCACCTCTCGACTACTACCCGTTAGTCGCCTCTTAACGACAGGCAGTGCCTTCTTGCCACGGCCGTGTTCTCATCTCTGCGAGCCGACAGGACACACACACACACTGACACACACACATACACACACACACTAACACACGCACGCACACACGCACACACACACACATACACTCTTCACCTCTCGACTCCTACCCATTATTCTCCTCTTACGACAGGCAGGGACATCTTGCCACGGCCGTGTTCTTATCTCTGCAAGCCAAACGGACACACACACACACACGCACACACACACACACGCACACGCACACGCACACGCACACGCACACACTCTCCACCTCTCGACTCCTATCCATTAGTCGCCTCTTACGACAGGCAGGGCCTTCTTGCCACGGCCGTGTTCTTATCTCTGCGAGCCGACTGGACACACACACTCACACACACAAATACACACACACACTCACACACGCACACACAGGCACACACGCACACTCACACACAAATACACTCTTCACCTCTCGACTCCTACCCATTAGACGCCTCTTACGACAGGCAGGGCCTTCTTGCCACGGCCGTGTTCTTATCTCTGCAAGCCAAACGGACACACACACACACACGCACACACACACACACGCACACGCACACGCACACGCACACGCACACACTCTCCACCTCTCGACTCCTATCCATTAGTCGCCTCTTACGACAGGCAGGGCCTTCTTGCCACGGCCGTGTTCTTATCTCTGCGAGCCGACTGGACACACACACTCACACACACAAATACACACACACACTCACACACGCACACACAGGCACACACGCACACTCACACACAAATACACTCTTCACCTCTCGACTCCTACCCATTATTCTCCTCTTACGACAGGCAGGGACATCTTGCCACGGCCGTGTTCTTATCTCTGCAAGCCAAACGGACACACACACACACACGCACACACACACACACGCACACGCACACGCACACGCACACGCACACACTCTCCACCTCTCGACTCCTATCCATTAGTCGCCTCTTACGACAGGCAGGGCCTTCTTGCCACGGCCGTGTTCTTATCTCTGCGAGCCGACTGGACACACACACTCACACACACAAATACACACACACACTCACACACGCACACACAGGCACACACGCACACTCACACACAAATACACTCTTCACCTCTCGACTCCTACCCATTATTCTCCTCTTACGACAGGCAGGGACATCTTGCCACGGCCGTGTTCTTATCTCTGCAAGCCAAACGGACACACACACACACACGCACACACACACACACGCACACGCACACGCACACGCACACGCACACACTCTCCACCTCTCGACTCCTATCCATTAGTCGCCTCTTACGACAGGCAGGGCCTTCTTGCCACGGCCGTGTTCTTATCTCTGAGAGCCGACCGGACACACACACACACTCACACACGCACACACACGCTCAAACGCACTTACACATATACACTCTTCACCTCTCGACTCCTACGCATTAGTCGCCGCTTACGACAGGCAGGGACTTCTTGGCACAGACGTGTCCTTATCACTGCGAGCCGACTGGACACACACACTCACACACGCACACACACACGCACATACGCACACACACATACACTCTTCACCTCTCGACTCCTACCAATTAGTCGCCACTTACAACAAGCAGGGCATTCTTGCCTCGGCCGGATTCTTATCTCTGCAAGCCGAACGGACACATACACACTCACACACACAAGCACGCACACACGCACACACACGCACACACACAAAAACACTTTTCACCTCTCGACTCCTACCCATTAGTTGCCTCTTACGACAGGCATGGCCTTCTTGCCTCGGCCGTATTCTAATCTCTGCGAGCCGAATGGACACACACATACATACACACACACACTTACACACGCACAAACACACACACACACCCACACACGCACACACACACACACATACACTCTTCACCTCTCGACTCTTACCAATTAGTCGCCACTTACGACAGGCAGGGCCTTCTTGCCTCGGCCGTATTCTTATCTCTGCAAGCCGAACGGACACATACACACTCACACACACAAGCACGCACACACGCACACACACGCACACACACAAAAACACTTTTCACCTCTCGACTCCTACCAATTAGTCGCCACTTACGACAGGCAGGGCCTTCTTGCCTCGGCCGTATTCTTATCACTGTAAGCCGAACGGACACATACACACTCACACACACACGCACACACACGCACACACACAAAAACACTTTTCACCTCTCGACTCCTACCAATTAGTCGCCACTTACGACAGGCAGGGCCTTCTTGCCTCGGCCGTATTCTTATCACTGCAAGCCGAACGGACACATACACACTCACACACACACGCACGCACACACGCACACACACAAATACACTCTTCACCTCTCGACTCCTACCAATTAGTCGCCACTTACGACAGGCAGGGCATTCTTGCCTTGGCCGTATTTCCATCTCTGCAAGCCGAACGGACACATACACACTCACACACACAAGCACGCACACACGCACACACACGCACACACACGCACACACACAAAAACACTTTTCACCTCTCGACTCCTACCAATTAGTCGCCACTTACCACAGGCAGGGCCTTCTTGCCTCGGCCGTAATCTAATCTCTGCGAGCCGAATGGACACACACATACATACACACACACACACTTACACACGCACAAACACACACACACACACCCACACACGCACACACACACACATACACTCTTCACCTCTCGACTCCTACCAATTAGTCGCCACTTACGACAGGCAGGGCCTTCTTGCCTTGGCCGTATTTTTATCTCTGCAAGCCGAACGGACACATGCACACTCACACACACAAGCACGCACACACGCACACACACGCACACACACAAATACACTTTTCACCTCTCGACTCCTACCAATTAGTCGCCACTTACGACAGGCAGGGCCTTCTTGCCTCGGCCGTATTCTTATCTCTGCAAGCCGAACGGACACATACACACTCACACACACACGCACGCACACACGCACACACACAAATACACTCTTCACCTCTCGACTCCTACCCATTAGTCGCCTCTTACGACAGGCATGGCCTTCTTGCCTCTGCCGTATTCTAATCTCTGCGAGCCGAATGGACACACACAAACATACACACACACACTTACACACGCACAAACACACACACACCTACACACGCACACACTCACGTACCCTCTTCACCTCTCGACTCCTACCCATTAGTCGCCTCTTACGATAGGCAGGGCCTTCTTGCCTCGGTCGTGCTCTTATCTCTGCAAGCCGAACTAACACACACACATACTCACACACGCACACACACGCACACATTCATACACACATACACTCTTCACCTCTCGACTCCTACTTATTAGTCGCCCCTTACAAGAGGCAGGGCCTTCTTGCCTCGGTTGTATTCTTATCTCTGCAAGCGGAACGGACACACACACACACGCACACACAAACACACGCACTCTCACACGCACACACACGCACATACGCACACACATATACACTCTTTACCACTCGACTCCTACCCATTAGTCGCCTCTTACGACAGGCAGGGCCTTCTTGCCACGGCCGTGTTCTTATCTCTGCGAGCCGACTGGACACACACACTCACACACACAAATACACACACACGCACACACACGCACACTTACACACAAATACACTCTTCACCTCTCGACTCCTACCCATTAGTCGCCTCTTACGACAGGCAGGGCCTTCTTGCCACGGCCGTGTTCTTATCTCTGCGAGCCGACTGGACACACACACACTCACACACACAAATACACACACACACTTACACACGCACAAACACACACACACCCACACACGCACACACTCACGTACCCTCTTCACCTCTCGACTCCTACCCATTAGTCGCCTCTTACGACAGGCAGGGACTTCTTGCCACGGCCGTGTTCTTATCTCTGCAAGCCAAACGGACACACACACACACACATACACACACATAGTCACACACGCACAAACACACGCACACACACAAAGACACATACACTCTTCACCTCTCGACTCCTCTTCATTAGTCGCCTCTTACGACAGGCAGGGACTTCTTGCCACGGCCGTGTTCTTATCTCTGCGAGCCGAACGGACACACACACACACTCACACACACACACGCATACACGCACACACGTACGCACACACGCACACACACACACATACTCTCTTCACCTCTCGACTCCTACCCATTATTCCCCTCTTACGACAGGCATGGACTTTTCGCCACGGCCGTGTTCTTATCTCTGCAAGCAGAACGGACACACACACACACACGCACACACACACACGCACACGCACACGCACACGCACACACTCTTCACCTCTCGACTCCTACCCATTATTCTCCTCTTACGACAGGCAGGTACTTCTTGCCACGGCCGTGTCTTTATCTCTGCAAGCCGAACGGACACACACATACACACACACACTCACACACACACACACGCACACACGCACGCACACACGCACACACACATACACTCACACACACACACAAACACGCACATACGCACACACACATACATTCTTCACCTCTCGACTCCTACCTATTAGTCGTCTCTCACGACAGGCAGGGCCTTCTTGCCTCGGCCGTGTTCTTATCTCTGCAAGCCGAACGGACACACACACATACTCACACATGCACACACACACGCACACACGCACCCACACACATACACTCTTCACCTCTCGACTCCTACTCATTATTCCCCTCTTACGACAGGCAGGGAATTTTTGCCACGGCCGTGTTCTTATCTCTGCAAGCCGAACGGACACACACACACACACGCCCACTCACACACGCACACACACACACACACGCACACACTCTTTACTTCTCGACTCCTACCCATTATTCTCCTCTTACGACAGGCAGGTACTTCTTGCCACGGCCGTGTTCTTATCTCTGCAAGCCGAACGGACACACACATACACAAACACACTCACACTCACACACGCACACACGCACGCACACACGCACACACACATACACTCACACACACACAAACACGCACATACGCACACACACATACATTCTTCACCTCTCGACTCGTACCTATTAGTCGTCTCTCACGACAGGCAGGGCCTTCTTGCCTCAGCCGTGTTCTTATCTCTGCAAGCCGAAGGGACACACACACATACACACACACTCACAAACACACACACACTCACGCACGCACACACGCACACACACATACACTCACACACACACAAACACGCACACAAACACGCACACACGCACACACACATACATTCATCACCTCTCGACTCCTACCTATTAGTCGCCTCTTACGAATAGGCAGGGCCTTCTTGCCTCGGTCGTGCTCTTATCTATGAAAGCCGAACGGACACACACACATACACACTCTCACACGCACACACACGTACATACGCACACACATATACACTCTTCACCACTCGACTCCTACTTATTAGTCGCCTCTTACGACAGGCATGGCCTTCTTGCCACGGCCGTGTTCTTATCTCTGCAGGCCAACTAGACACACACACTCACACACACAAATACACACACACACTCACACACGCACACACACGCACACACGCACACTCACACACACAAACACTCTTCACCTTTCGACTCCTACCCATTAGTCGCCTCTCACGACAGGCAGGGCCTTCTTGCCACGGCCGTGTTCTTATCTCTGCGAGCCGACTGGACACACACACACTCACACACACAAATACACACACACACTTACACACGCACACACCCGCACACTCACACACACATACACTCTTCACCTCTCGACTCCTACCCATTAGCCGCCTCTTACAACAGGCAGGGCCTTCTTGCCACGGCCGTGTTCTTATCTCTGCGAGCCGACCGGACACACACACACTCACACACGCACACACACAAACACACGCACTTACACACATACAATCTTCACCTCTCGACTCCTACGCATTAGTCGCCGCTTACGACAGGCAGGGCCTTCCAGCCTCGGCCGTATTCTTATCTCTGCAAGCCGAACGGACACACGCACACTCACACACACACGCACGCACACACGCACACACACGCACACACGCACACACATACACTCTTCACCTCTCGACTCCTACCAATTAGTCGCCACTTACGACAGGCAGGGCCTTCTTGCCTCGGCCGTATTCTTATCTCTGCAAGCCGAACGGACACACACACACTCACACACACACGCACGCTCACACGCACACACACGCACACACGCACACACACACATACACTCTTCACCTCTCGACTCCTACCTATTAATCGCCTCTTACGATAGGCAGGGCTTTCTTGCCTCGGTCGTGCTCTTATCTCTGCAAGCCGAACTAACACACACACACATACTCACACACGCACACACACGCACACACACGCACACACGCATACACACATACACTCTTCACCTCTCGACTCCTAATTATTAGTCGCCCTTTACAAGAGGCAGGGCCTTCTTGCCTTGGCCGTATTCTTATCTCTGCAAGCCAAACAGACACACACACATACACACACACACGCACACACACGCACACACGCACACACACACACATACACCCTTCACCTCTCGACTCCTACCTATTAGTCGCCTCTTAACGACAGGCAGTGCCTTCTTGCCACGGCCGTGTTCTCATCTCTGCGAGCCGACCGGACACACACACACACTGACACTCACACACATACCTATTACTCGACTCTCACGACAGGCAGGGCCTTCTTGCCTTGGCTGTGTTCTTATCTCTGCAAGACGAACGGACACACACACATACTCACACACGCACACACGCACACACACATACACTCACACACACACAAACACGCACACACGCACACACACATACATTCTTCACCTCTCGACTCCTACCTATTAGTCGCCTCTTACGACAGGCAGGGCCTTCTTGCCTTGGCCCTGTTCTTATCTCTGCAAGCCGAACGGACACACACACATACTCACACACGCACACACACACGCACACACGCACACACACACATACACTCTTCACCTCTCGACTCCTACCTATTAGCCGCCTCTTACGATAGGCAGGGCCTTCTTGCCTCGGTCGTGTTCTTATTTCTGCAAGCCGAACTAACACACACACATACTCACACACGCACACACGCACGCACACACGCACACACACATACACTCACACACACACAAACACGCACACACGCACACACACATACATTCTTCACCTCTCGACTCCTACCTATTAGTCGCCTCTTACGACAGGCAGGGCCTTCTTGCCTTGGCCGTGTTCTTATCTCTGCAAGCCGAACGGACACACACACATACTCACACACGCACACACACACGCACACACGCACACACACACATACACTCTTCACCTCTCGACTCCTACTTATTAGTCGCCCATTACAAGAGGCAGGGCCTTCTTGCCTCGGCCGTAATCTTATCTCTGCAAGCCAAACAGAAACACACACATACACACACACTTACACATGCACACACACGCACACGCACACGCACACACTCTCCACCTCTCGACTCCTATCCATTAGTCGCCTCTTAAGACAGGCAGGGCCTTCTTGCCACGTACGTATACCTATCTTTGCGAGCCGAACGGACACACACACACACACACTTGCACACATACACACACACATGCACGCTTTACCTCTAGACTCCTACCCATTAGTCGCTCCTTACAGCAAGCATGGCCTTCCTGCCACGGACGTATTCTTATCTCTGCGAGCCGAAGGGATACACACACACACATACATACACACATACACACACACATACTCACACACGCACGCACACACGAACACACACATACACTCACACACACACAAACACACACACACGCACACACACATACACTCTTCACCTCTCGACTCCTACCTATTAGCCGCCTCTTACGATAGGCAGGGCCTTCTTGCCTCGGTCGTGTTCTTATTTCTGCAAGCCGAACTAACACACACACATACTCACACACGCACACACGCACGCACACACGCACACACACATACACTCACACACACACAAACACGCACATACGCACACACATATACACTCTTCACCACTCGACCCCTACCCATTAGTCGCCTCTTACGACAGGCAGTGCCTTTTTGCCTCGGCCGTATTCTTATCTCTGCAAGCCAAACGGACACACACACACTTACACACACACGCACGCTCACACGCACACACACACACACACACGCACACACACACATACACTCTTCACCTCTCGACTCCTACCTATTAGTCGCCTCTTATTATAGGCAGGGCTTTCTTGCCTCGGTCGTGCTCTTATCTCTGCAAGCCGAACTAACACACACACATACTCACACACGCACACACGCACACACGCATACACACATACACTCTTCACCTCTCGACTCCTACTTATTAGTCGCCCCTTACAAGAGGCAAGGCCTTCTTGCCTCGGCCGTATTCTTATCTCTGCAAGCCAAACAGACACACACACATACACACACACACGCACACACACGCACACACGCACACACACACACATACACTCTTCACCTCTCGACTCCTACCCATTAGTCGCCTCTTAACGACAGGCAGTGCCTTCTTGCCACGGCCGTGTTCTCATCTCTGCGAGCCGACCGGACACATACACACACACACACACTGACACACACACATACACACACACACTCACACACGCACGCACACACGCACACACACACATACACTCTTCACCTCTCGACTCCTACCCATTATTCTCCTCTTACGACAGGCAGGGACTTCTTGCAACAGCCGTGTTCTTATCTCTGCAAGCCAAACGGACACACACACACACGCACACACACACACGCACACGCACACGCACACGCACACACTCTCCACCTCTCGACTCCTATCCATTAGTCGCCTCTTACGACAGGCATGGCCTTCTTGCCACCGCTTTTTTCTTATCTCTGTGAGCGAAGGGACACACACACACACACATACACACACACACTCACACACACACACGCACACACGCACGCATACACGCACACACACATACACTCACACACACACAAACACGCACACACGCACACACACATACATTCTTCACCTCTCTAATCCTACCTATTAGTCGCCCCTTACAAGAGGCAAGGCCTTCTTGCCTCGGCCGTATTCTTATCTCTGCAAGCCAAACAGACACACACACATACACACACACACGCACACACACGCACACACGCACACACACACACATACACTCTTCACCTCTCGACTCCTACCCATTAGTCGCCTCTTAACGACAGGCAGTGCCTTCTTGCCACGGCCGTGTTCTCATCTCTGCGAGCCGACCGGACACACACACACACACACACTGACACACACACATACACACACACACACACTCACGCACGCACACACGCACACACACATACACTCACACACACACAAACACGCACACAAACACGCACACACGCACACACACATACATTCATCACCTCTCGACTCCTACCTATTGGTCGCCTCTTACGAATAGGCAGGGCCTTCTTGCCTCGGTCGTGCTCTTATCTATGAAAGCCGAACGGACACACACACATACACACTCTCACACGCACACACACGTACATACGCACACACATATACACTCTTCACCACTCGACTCCTACTTATTAGTCGCCTCTTACGACAGGCATGGCCTTCTTGCCACGGCCGTGTTCTTATCTCTGCAGGCCAACTAGACACACACACTCACACACACAAATACACACACACACTCACACACGCACACACACGCACACACGCACACTCACACACACAAACACTCTTCACCTTTCGACTCCTACCCATTAGTCGCCTCTCACGACAGGCAGGGCCTTCTTGCCACGGCCGTGTTCTTATCTCTGCGAGCCGACTGGACACACACACACTCACACACACAAATACACACACACACTTACACACGCACACACCCGCACACTCACACACACATACACTCTTCACCTCTCGACTCCTACCCATTAGCCGCCTCTTACAACAGGCAGGGCCTACTTGCCACGGCCGTGTTCTTATCTCTGCGAGCCGACCGGACACACACACACTCACACACGCACACACACAAACACACGCACTTACACACATACAATCTTCACCTCTCGACTCCTACGCATTAGTCGCCGCTTACGACAGGCAGGGCCTTCCAGCCTCGGCCGTATTCTTATCTCTGCAAGCCGAACGGACACACGCACACTCACACACACACGCACGCACACACGCACACACACGCACACACGCACACACATACACTCTTCACCTCTCGACTCCTACCAATTAGTCGCCACTTACGACAGGCAGGGCCTTCTTGCCTCGGCCGTATTCTTATCTCTGCAAGCCGAACGGACACACACACACTCACACACACACGCACGCTCACACGCACACACACGCACACACGCACACACACACATACACTCTTCACCTCTCGACTCCTACCTATTAATCGCCTCTTACGATAGGCAGGGCTTTCTTGCCTCGGTCGTGCTCTTATCTCTGCAAGCCGAACTAACACACACACATACTCACACACGCACACACACGCACACACACGCACACACGCATACACACATACACTCTTCACCTCTCGACTCCTAATTATTAGTCGCCCTTTACAAGAGGCAGGGCCTTCTTGCCTTGGCCGTATTCTTATCTCTGCAAGCCAAACAGACACACACACATACACACACACACGCACACACACGCACACACGCACACACACACACATACACCCTTCACCTCTCGACTCCTACCTATTAGTCGCCTCTTAACGACAGGCAGTGCCTTCTTGCCACGGCCGTGTTCTCATCTCTGCGAGCCGACCGGACACACACACACACTGACACTCACACACATACCTATTACTCGACTCTCACGACAGGCAGGGCCTTCTTGCCTTGGCTGTGTTCTTATCTCTGCAAGACGAACGGACACACACACATACTCACACACGCACACACGCACACACACATACACTCACACACACACAAACACGCACACACGCACACACACATACATTCTTCACCTCTCGACTCCTACCTATTAGTCGCCTCTTACGACAGGCAGGGCCTTCTTGCCTTGGCCCTGTTCTTATCTCTGCAAGCCGAACGGACACACACACATACTCACACACGCACACACACACGCACACACGCACACACACACATACACTCTTCACCTCTCGACTCCTACCTATTAGCCGCCTCTTACGATAGGCAGGGCCTTCTTGCCTCGGTCGTGTTCTTATTTCTGCAAGCCGAACTAACACACACACATACTCACACACGCACACACGCACGCACACACGCACACACACATACACTCACACACACACAAACACGCACACACGCACACACACATACATTCTTCACCTCTCGACTCCTACCTATTAGTCGCCTCTTACGACAGGCAGGGCCTTCTTGCCTTGGCCGTGTTCTTATCTCTGCAAGCCGAACGGACACACACACATACTCACACACGCACACACACACGCACACACGCACACACACACATACACTCTTCACCTCTCGACTCCTACTTATTAGTCGCCCATTACAAGAGGCAGGGCCTTCTTGCCTCGGCCGTAATCTTATCTCTGCAAGCCAAACAGAAACACACACATACACACACACTTACACATGCACACACACGCACACGCACACGCACACACTCTCCACCTCTCGACTCCTATCCATTAGTCGCCTCTTAAGACAGGCAGGGCCTTCTTGCCACGTACGTATACCTATCTTTGCGAGCCGAACGGACACACACACACACACACTTGCACACATACACACACACATGCACGCTTTACCTCTAGACTCCTACCCATTAGTCGCTCCTTACAGCAAGCATGGCCTTCCTGCCACGGACGTATTCTTATCTCTGCGAGCCGAAGGGATACACACACACACATACATACACACATACACACACACATACTCACACACGCACGCACACACGAACACACACATACACTCACACACACACAAACACACACACACGCACACACACATACACTCTTCACCTCTCGACTCCTACCTATTAGCCGCCTCTTACGATAGGCAGGGCCTTCTTGCCTCGGTCGTGTTCTTATTTCTGCAAGCCGAACTAACACACACACATACTCACACACGCACACACGCACGCACACACGCACACACACATACACTCACACACACACAAACACGCACATACGCACACACATATACACTCTTCACCACTCGACCCCTACCCATTAGTCGCCTCTTACGACAGGCAGTGCCTTTTTGCCTCGGCCGTATTCTTATCTCTGCAAGCCAAACGGACACACACACACTTACACACACACGCACGCTCACACGCACACACACACACACACGCACACACACACATACACTCTTCACCTCTCGACTCCTACCTATTAGTCGCCTCTTATTATAGGCAGGGCTTTCTTGCCTCGGTCGTGCTCTTATCTCTGCAAGCCGAACTAACACACACACATACTCACACACGCACACACGCACACACGCATACACACATACACTCTTCACCTCTCGACTCCTACTTATTAGTCGCCCCTTACAAGAGGCAAGGCCTTCTTGCCTCGGCCGTATTCTTATCTCTGCAAGCCAAACAGACACACACACATACACACACACACGCACACACACGCACACACGCACACACACACATACACTCTTCACCTCTCGACTCCTACCCATTAGTCGCCTCTTAACGACAGGCAGTGCCTTCTTGCCACGGCCGTGTTCTCATCTCTGCGAGCCGACCGGACACACACACACACACACACTGACACACACACATACACACACACACTCACACACGCACGCACACACGCACACACACACATACACTCTTCACCTCTCGACTCCTACCCATTATTCTCCTCTTACGACAGGCAGGGACTTCTTGCAACAGCCGTGTTCTTATCTCTGCAAGCCAAACGGACACACACACACACGCACACACACACACGCACACGCACACGCACACGCACACACTCTCCACCTCTCGACTCCTATCCATTAGTCGCCTCTTACGACAGGCATGGCCTTCTTGCCACCGCTTTTTTCTTATCTCTGTGAGCGAAGGGACACACACACACACACATACACACACACACTCACACACACACACGCACACACGCACGCATACACGCACACACACATACACTCACACACACACAAACACGCACACACGTACACACACATACATTCTTCACCTCTCTAATCCTACCTATTAGTCGCCCCTTACAAGAGGAAAGGCCTTCTTGCCTCGGCCGTATTCTTATCTCTGCAAGCCAAACAGACACACACACATACACACAAACGCACACACACGCACACACGCACACACACACACATACATTCTTCACCTCTCGACTCCTACCTATTAGTCGCCTCTTACGACAGGCAGGGCCTTCTTGCCTTGGCCGTGTTCTTATCTCTGCAAGCCAAACGGACACACACACATACTCACACACGCACACACACACGCACACACGCACACACGCACACACACACATACACTCTTCACCTCTCGACTCCTACTTATTAGTCGCCTCTTACGATAGGCAGGGCCTGCTTGCCTCGGTCGTGTTCTTATTTCTGCAAGACGAACTAACACACACACATACTCACACACGCACACAGACGCACACACGCACACACACATACACTCTCCACCTCTCGACTCCTACTTATTAGTCGCCCATTACAAGAGGCAGGGCCTTCTTGCCTTGGCCGTATTCTTATCTCTGCAAGCCAAACAGACACACACACATACACAAACACTTACACACGCACACGCACGCACACGCACACGCACACACTCTTCACCTCTCGACTCCTATTCATTAGTCGCCTCTTAAGACAGGCAGGGCCTTCTTGCCACGGACGATTACCTATCTCTGCAAACCGAACGGACACACACACACACACACTTGCACACATACACACATACACACACATACACGCTTCACCTCTCGACTCCTACCCATTAGTTGCTCCTTACAGCAAGCATGGCCTTCTTGCCACGGACGTATGCTTATCTCTGCGAGCCGAAGGGATACACACACATACACACACACATACACACACATACTCACACACACACGCACACACGCACACACACACATATACTCTTCACCTCTTGACTCCTACCTATTGGTCGGCTCTTACGATAGGCAGGGCCTTCTTGCCTTGGTCGTGCTCTTATCTATGCAAGCCGAATGGACACACACACATATACACACACACTCTCACACGCACACACACGCACATACGCACACACATATACACTCTTCACCACTCGACTCCTACCCTCTAGTCGCCTCTTACGACAGGCAGGGCCTTCTTGCCACGGCCGTGTTCTTATCTCTGCGAGCCGACTGGACACACACACTCACACACACAAATACACACACACACTCACACACGCACACACACGCACACACGCACACTCACACACAAATACACTCTTCACCTCTCGACTCCTACCCATTAGTCGCCTCTTACGACAGGCAGGGCCTTCTTGCCACGGCCGTGTTCTTATCTCTGCGAGCCGACTGGACACACACACACTCACACACACAAATACACACACACACTCACACACGCACACACACGCACACTCACACACACATACACTCTTCACCTCTCGACTCCTACCCATTAGTCGCCTCTTACGACAGGCAGGGCCTTCTTGCCACGGCCGTGTTTCTATCTCTGAGAGCCGACCGGACACAAACACACACTCACACACGCACACACACGCTCAAACGCACTTACACATATACACTCTTCACCTCTCGACTCCTACGCATTAGTCGCCGCTTACGACAGGCAGGGACTTCTTGGCACAGACGTGTCCTTATCACTGCGAGCCGACTGGACACACACACTCACACACGCACACACACACGCACACACGCACACACACACATACACTCTTCACCTCTCGACTCCTACCAATTAGTCGCCACTTACGACAAGCAGGGCATTCTTGCCTCGGCCGTATTCTTATCTCTGCAAGCCGAACGGACACATACACACTCACACACACAAGCACGCACACACGCACACACACGCACACACACAAAAACACTTTTCACCTCTCGACTCCTACCCATTAGTTGCCTCTTACGACAGGCATGGCCTTCTTGCCTCGGCCGTATTCTAATCTCTGCGAGCCGAATGAACACACACATACATACACACACACACTTACACACGCACAAACACACACACACACACCCACACACGCACACACACACACACATACACTCTTCACCTCTCGACTCCTACCAATTAGTCGCCACTTACGACAGGCAGGGCCTTCTTGCCTCGGCCGTATTCTTATCTCTGCAAGCCGAACGGACACATACACACTCACACA
>NW_027311901.1:390000-415000 GCF_040954645.1 Diabrotica undecimpunctata | reverse complement strand
CACACACACTTGCACACATACACACACACATGCACGCTTTACCTCTAGACTCCTACCCATTAGTCGCTCCTTACAGCAAGCATGGCCTTCCTGCCACGGACGTA
This sequence comes from Diabrotica undecimpunctata, assembly GCF_040954645.1. NCBI lineage: Eukaryota > Metazoa > Arthropoda > Insecta > Coleoptera > Chrysomelidae > Diabrotica > Diabrotica undecimpunctata. Next base: position 414,896 of record NW_027311901.1, on the reverse strand, counting down.
TTCTTATCTCTGCGAGCCGAAGGGATACACACACACACATACATACACACATACACACACACATACTCACACACGCACGCACACACGAACACACACATACACTCACACACACACAAACACACACACACGCACACACACATACACTCTTCACCTCTCGACTCCTACCTATTAGCCGCCTCTTACGATAGGCAGGGCCTTCTTGCCTCGGTCGTGTTCTTATTTCTGCAAGCCGAACTAACACACACACATACTCACACACGCACACACGCACGCACACACGCACACACACATACACTCACACACACACAAATACGCACATACGCACACACATATACACTCTTCACCACTCGACCCCTACCCATTAGTCGCCTCTTACGACAGGCAGCGCCTTCTTGCCACGGCCGTGTTCTTATCTCTGCGGGCCGACTGGACACACACACTCACACACACAAATACACACACACATCCACACACGCACACACACGCACACACGCACACTCACACACACATACACTCTTCACCTCTCGACTCCTACCCATTAGTCGCCTCTTACGACAGGCAGGGCCTTCTTGCCACGGCGGTGTTCTTATCTCTGCGAGCCGAATGGACACACACATACATACACACACACACACTTACACACGCACACTCACACACGCACACACCCGCACACTCACACACACACACACATACACTCTTCACCTCTCGACTCCTACCCATTAGCCGCCTCTTACGACAGGCAGGGCCTTCTTGCCACGGCCGTGTTCTTATCTCTGCGAGCCGACCGGACACACACACACTCGCACACGCACACACACAAACACACGCACTTACACACATACACTCTTCACCTCTCGACTCCTACGCATTAGTCGCCGCTTACGACAGGCAGGGCCTTTTTGCCTCGGCCGTATTCTTATCTCTGCAAGCCGAACGGACACACACACACTCACACACACACGCACGCACACACGCACACACACGCACACACACATACACTCTTCACCTCTCGACTCCTACCAATTAGTCGCCACTTACGACAGGCAGGGCCTTCTTGCCTCGGCCGTATTCTTTTCTCTGCAAGCCGAACGGACACACACACACTCACACACACACGCACGCACACACGCACACACATGCACACACGCACACACACACATACACTCTTCACCTCTCGACTCCTACCAATTAGTCGCCACTTACGACAGGCAGGGCCTTCTTGCCTCGGCCGTATTCTTATCTCTGCAAGCCGAACGGACACATACACACTTACACACACACGCACGCACACACGCACACACACGCACACACACACACACACAAATACACTCTTCACCTCTCGACTCCTACCCATTAGTCGCCTCTTACGACAGGCAGGGCCTTCTTGCCACGGCCGTGTTCTTATCTCTGCGAGCCGACCGGACACACACACACTCACACACGCACACACACAAACACACGCACTTACACACATACACTCTTCACCACTCGACTCCTACGCATTAGTCGCCGCTTACGACAGGCAGGGCCTTCTTGGCACGGACGTGTCCTTATCACTGCGAGCCGACCGGACACACACACTCACACACGCACACATACACGCACACACGCACACACACACATACATTCTTCACCTCTCGACTCCTACCAATTAGTCGCCACTTACGATAGGCAGGGCCTTCTTGCCTCGGCCGTATTCTTATCTCTGCAAGCCGAACGGACACACACACACTCACACACACACGCACGCACACACGCACACAAACGCACACACGCACACACACACATACACTCTTCACCTCTCGACTCCTACCAATAAATCGCCACTTACGACAGGCAGTGCCTTCTTGCCTCGGCCGTATTCTTATCTCTGCAAGCCGAACGGACACACACACACTCACACACACACGCACGCTCACACGCACACACACACACACACACACGCACACACACACATACACTCTTTACCTCTCGACTCCTGCCTATTAGTCGCCTCTTATGATAGGCAGGGCTTTCTTGCCTCGGTCGTGCTCTTATCTCTGCAAGCCGAACTAACACACACACATACTCACACACGCACACACACGCACACACGCATACACACATACATTCTTCACCTCTCGACTCCTACTTATTAGTCGCCCCTTACAAGAGGCAAGGCCTTCTTGCCTCGGCCGTATTCTTATCTCTGCAAGCCAAACAGACACACACACATACACACACACACGCACACACACGCACACACGCACACACACACACATACACTCTTCACCTCTCGACTACTACCCATTAGTCGCCTCTTAACGACAGGCAGTGCCTTCTTGCCACGGCCGTGTTCTCATCTCTGCGAGCCGACCGGACACACACACACACTGACACACACACACACACATACACCGACACACTTACACACGCACGCACACACGCACACACACACATACACTCTTCACCTCTCGACTCCTACCCATTATTCTCCTCTTACGACAGGCAGGGACTTCTTGCAACAGCCGTGTTCTTATCTCTGCAAGCCAAAAGGACACACACACACACGCACACACACATACACGCACACGCACACGCACACGCACACGCACACGCACACGCACACGCACACACTCTCCACCTCTCGACTCTTATCCATTAGTCGCCTCTTACGACAGGCATGGCCTTCTTGCCACCGCTTTTTTCTTATCTCTGCGAGCGAAGGGACACACACACACACACATACACACACACACACTCACACACACACACGCACACACGCACGCATACACGCACACACACATACACTCACACACACACACGCACACGCACACGCACACGCACACGCACACGCACACACTCTCCACCTCTCGACTCCTATCCATTAGTCGCCTCTTAAGACAGGCAGGGCCTTCTTGCCACGGACGTACACCTATCTCTGCAAACCGAACGGACACACATACACACACACTTGCACACATACACACACACACACACATACACGCTTCACCTCTCGACTCCTACCCATTAGTCGCTCCTTACAGCAAGCATGGCCTTCTTGCCACGGACGTATGCTTATCTCTGCGAGCCGAAGGGATACACACACACATACACACACACATACACACACATACTCACACACACGCACACACGCACACACACACATACACTCTTCACCTCTTGACTCCTACCTAATAGTCGGCTCTTACGATAGGCAGGGCCTTCTTGCCACGGCCGTGTTCTTATCTCTGCGAGCCGACTGGACACACACACTCACACACATAAATACACACACACACACTCACACACGCACACACACGCACACACGCACACTCACACACAAATACACTCTTCACCTCTCGACTCCTACCCATTAGTCGCCTCTTACGACAGGCAGGGCCTTCTTGCCACGGCCGTGTTCTTATCTCTGCGAGCCGACTGGACACACACACACTCACACACAAATACACACACACACTCACACACGCACACACACGCACACTCACACACACATACACTCTTCACCTCTCGACCCCTACCCTTCTTGCCACGGACGTATACCTATCTCTGTAAACCGAACGGACACACACACACACTTGCACACATACACACACACACACATACACGCTTCACCTCTCGACTCCTACCCATTAGTGGCTCCTTAGAGCAAGCATGGCCTTCTTGCCACGGACGTATGCTTATCTCTGCGAGCCGAAGGGATACACACACACATACACACACACATACACACACATACTCACACACACGCATACACGCACACACACACATACACTCTTCACCTCTTGACTCCTACCTATTAGTCGGCTCTTACGATAGGCAGGGACTTCTTGCCACGGCCGTGTTCTTATCTCTGCAAGCCGAACGGATACACACACACGCACACACAAACACACGCACACAGGCACACACGCACACACGCACACACGCACACGCACACATTCTCCACCTCTCGATTCCTATCCATTAGTCGCCTCTTAAAACAGGCAGGGCCTTCTTGCCACAGACGTATACCTATCTCTGCGAGCCGAACGGACACACACACACACACACACTTGCACACATACACACACACACACACATGCACGCCTCACCTCTCGACTCCTACCCATTAGTCGCTTCTTACAGCAAGCATGGCCTTCCTGCCACGGACGTATTCTTATCTCTGCGAGCCGAAGGGATACACACACACATACATACACACATACACACACACACATACTCACACACGCACGCACACACGCACACACACATACACTCACACACACACAAACACGCACACACGCACACACACATACATTCTTCACCTCTCGACTCCTACCTATTAGTCGCCTCTTACGAATAGGCAGGGCCTTCTTGCCTCGGTCGTGCTCTTATCTATGCAAGCCGAACGGACACACACACACATACACATTCTCACACGCACACACACGCACATACGCACACATATATACACTCTTCACCACTCGACTCCTACTTATTAGTCGCCTCTTACGACAGGCATGGCCTTCTTGCCACGGCCGTGTTCTTATCTCTGCAGGCCAACTAGACACACACACTCACACACACAAATACACACACACTCACACACGCACACACACGCACACACGCACACTCACACACACATACACTCTTACGACAGGCAGGGCCTTCTTGCCACGGCCGTGTTCTTATCTCTGCGAGCCGACCGGACACACACACACTCACACACGCACACACACAAACACACGCACTTACACACATACACTCTTCACCACTCGACTCCTACGCATTAGTCGCCGCTTACGACAGGCAGGGCCTTCTTGGCACGGACGTGTCCTTATCACTGCGAGCCGACCGGACACACACACTCACACACGCACACATACACGCACACACGCACACACACACATACATTCTTCACCTCTCGACTCCTACCAATTAGTCGCCACTTACGATAGGCAGGGCCTTCTTGCCTCGGCCGTATTCTTATCTCTGCAAGCCGAACGGACACACACACACTCACACACACACGCACGCTCACACGCACACACACACACACACACACGCACACACACACACATACACTCTTCACCTCTCGACTCCTGCCTATTAGTCGCCTCTTATGATAGGCAGGGCTTTCTTGCCTCGGTCGTGCTCTTATCTCTGCAAGCCGAACTAACACACACACATACTCACACACGCACACACATGCACACGCACACGCACACGCACACGCACACACTCTCCACCTCTCGACTCTTATCCATTAGTCGCCTCTTACGACAGGCATGGCCTTCTTGCCACCGCTTTTTTCTTATCTCTGCGAGCGAAGGGACACACACACACACACATACACACACACACTCACACACACACGCACACACGCACGCATACACGCACACACACATACACTCACACACACACACGCACACGCACACGCACACGCACACGCACACGCACACACTCTCCACCTCTCGACTCCTATCCATTAGTCGCCTCTTAAGACAGGCAGGGCCTTCTTGCCACGGACGTACACCTATCTCTGCAAACCGAACGGACACACATACACACACACTTGCACACATACACACACACACATACACGCTTCACCTCTCGACTCCTACCCATTAGTCGCTCCTTACAGCAAGCATGGCCTTCTTGCCACGGACGTATGCTTATCTCTGCGAGCCGAAGGGATACACACACACATACACACACACATACACACACATACTCACACACACGCACACACGCACACACACACATACACTCTTCACCTCTTGACTCCTACCTAATAGTCGGCTCTTACGATAGGCAGGGCCTTCTTGCCACGGCCGTGTTCTTATCTCTGCGAGCCGACTGGACACACACACTCACACACATAAATACACACACACACACTCACACACGCACACACACGCACACACGCACACTCACACACAAATACACTCTTCACCTCTCGACTCCTACCCATTAGTCGCCTCTTACGACAGGCAGGGCCTTCTTGCCACGGCCGTGTTCTTATCTCTGCGAGCCGACTGGACACACACACACTCACACACAAATACACACACACACTCACACACGCACACACACGCACACTCACACACACATACACTCTTCACCTCTCGACCCCTACCCTTCTTGCCACGGACGTATACCTATCTCTGTAAACCGAACGGACACACACACACACTTGCACACATACACACACACACACATACACGCTTCACCTCTCGACTCCTACCCATTAGTGGCTCCTTAGAGCAAGCATGGCCTTCTTGCCACGGACGTATGCTTATCTCTGCGAGCCGAAGGGATACACACACACATACACACACACATACACACACATACTCACACACACGCATACACGCACACACACACATACACTCTTCACCTCTTGACTCCTACCTATTAGTCGGCTCTTACGATAGGCAGGGACTTCTTGCCACGGCCGTGTTCTTATCTCTGCAAGCCGAACGGATACACACACACACGCACACACAAACACACGCACACAGGCACACACGCACACACGCACACACGCACACGCACACATTCTCCACCTCTCGATTCCTATCCATTAGTCGCCTCTTAAAACAGGCAGGGCCTTCTTGCCACAGACGTATACCTATCTCTGCGAGCCAAACGGACACACACACACACACACTTGCACACATACACACACACACACACATGCACGCCTCACCTCTCGACTCCTACCCATTAGTCGCTTCTTACAGCAAGCATGGCCTTCCTGCCACGGACGTATTCTTATCTCTGCGAGCCGAAGGGATACACACACACATACATACACACATACACACACACACATACTCACACACGCACGCACACACGCACACACACATACACTCACACACACACAAACACGCACACACGCACACACACATACATTCTTCACCTCTCGACTCCTACCTATTAGTCGCCTCTTACGAATAGGCAGGGCCTTCTTGCCTCGGTCGTGCTCTTATCTATGCAAGCCGAACGGACACACACACACATACACATTCTCACACGCACACACACGCACATACGCACACATATATACACTCTTCACCACTCGACTCCTACTTATTAGTCGCCTCTTACGACAGGCATGGCCTTCTTGCCACGGCCGTGTTCTTATCTCTGCAGGCCAACTAGACACACACACTCACACACACAAATACACACACACACTCACACACGCACACACACGCACACACGCACACTCACACACACATACACTCTTACGACAGGCAGGGCCTTCTTGCCACGGCCGTGTTCTTATCTCTGCGAGCCGACCGGACACACACACACTCACACACGCACACACACAAACACACGCACTTACACACATACACTCTTCACCACTCGACTCCTACGCATTAGTCGCCGCTTACGACAGGCAGGGCCTTCTTGGCACGGACGTGTCCTTATCACTGCGAGCCGACCGGACACACACACTCACACACGCACACATACACGCACACACGCACACACACACATACATTCTTCACCTCTCGACTCCTACCAATTAGTCGCCACTTACGATAGGCAGGGCCTTCTTGCCTCGGCCGTATTCTTATCTCTGCAAGCCGAACGGACACACACACACTCACACACACACGCACGCACACACGCACACAAACGCACACACGCACACACACACATACACTCTTCACCTCTCGACTCCTACCAATTAATCGCCACTTACGACAGGCAGTGCCTTCTTGCCTCGGCCGTATTCTTATCTCTGCAAGCCGAACGGACACACACACACTCACACACACACGCACGCTCACACGCACACACACACACACACACGCACACACACACATACACTCTTCACCTCTCGACTCCTGCCTATTAGTCGCCTCTTATGATAGGCAGGGCTTTCTTGCCTCGGTCGTGCTCTTATCTCTGCAAGCCGAACTAACACACACACATACTCACACACGCACACACACGCACACACGCATACACACATACATTCTTCACCTCTCGACTCCTACTTATTAGTCGCCCCTTACAAGAGGCAAGGCCTTCTTGCCTCGGCCGTATTCTTATCTCTGCAAGCCAAACAGACACACACACATACACACACACACGCACACACACGCACACACGCACACACACACACATACACTCTTCACCTCTCGACTACTACCCATTAGTCGCCTCTTAACGACAGGCAGTGCCTTCTTGCCACGGCCGTGTTCTCATCTCTGCGAGCCGACCGGACACACGCACACACACTGACACACACACACATACACACACACACTTACACACGCACGCACACACGCACACACACACATACACTCTTCACCTCTCGACTCCTACCCATTATTCTCCTCTTACGACAGGCAGGGACTTCTTGCAACAGCCGTGTTCTTATCTCTGCAAGCCAAACGGACACACACACACACGCACACACACATACACGCACACGCACACGCACACGCACACACTCTCCACCTCTCGACTCTTATCCATTAGTCGCCTCTTACGACAGGCATGGCCTTCTTGCCACGGACGTACACCTATCTCTGCAAACCGAACGGACACACATACACACACACTTGCACACATACACACACACACACATACACGCTTCACCTCTCGACTCCTACCCATTAGTCGCTCCTTACAGCAAGCATGGCCTTCTTGCCACGGACGTATGCTTATCTCTGCGAGCCGAAGGGATACACACACACATACACACACACATACACACACATACTCACACACACGCACACACGCACACACACACATACACTCTTCACCTCTTGACTCCTACCTAATAGTCGGCTCTTACGATAGGCAGGGCCTTCTTGCCACGGCCGTGTTCTTATCTCTGCGAGCCGACTGGACACACACACTCACACACATAAATACACACACACACACACTCACACACGCACACACACGCACACACGCACACTCACACACAAATACACTCTTCACCTCTCGACTCCTACCCATTAGTCGCCTCTTACGACAGGCAGGGCCTTCTTGGCACGGACGTGTCCTTATCACTGCGAGCCGACCGGACACACACACTCACACACGCACACATACACGCACACACGCACACACACACATACATTCTTCACCTCTCGACTCCTACCAATTAGTCGCCACTTACGATAGGCAGGGCCTTCTTGCCTCGGCCGTATTCTTATCTCTGCAAGCCGAACGGACACACACACACTCACACACACACGCACGCACACACGCACACAAACGCACACACGCACACACACACATACACTCTTCACCTCTCGACTCCTACCAATAAATCGCCACTTACGACAGGCAGTGCCTTCTTGCCTCGGCCGTATTCTTATCTCTGCAAGCCGAACGGACACACACACACTCACACACACACGCACGCTCACACGCACACACACACACACACACGCACACACACACATACACTCTTTACCTCTCGACTCCTGCCTATTAGTCGCCTCTTATGATAGGCAGGGCTTTCTTGCCTCGGTCGTGCTCTTATCTCTGCAAGCCGAACTAACACACACACATACTCACACACGCACACACACGCACACACGCATACACACATACATTCTTCACCTCTCGACTCCTACTTATTAGTCGCCCCTTACAAGAGGCAAGGCCTTCTTGCCTCGGCCGTATTCTTATCTCTGCAAGCCAAACAGACACACACACATACACACACACACGCACACACACGCACACACGCACACACACACACATACACTCTTCACCTCTCGACTACTACCCATTAGTCGCCTCTTAACGACAGGCAGTGCCTTCTTGCCACGGCCGTGTTCTCATCTCTGCGAGCCGACCGGACACACACACACACTGACACACACACACACACATACACACACACACTTACACACGCACGCACACACGCACACACACACATACACTCTTCACCTCTCGACTCCTACCCATTATTCTCCTCTTACGACAGGCAGGGACTTCTTGCAACAGCCGTGTTCTTATCTCTGCAAGCCAAAAGGACACACACACACACGCACACACACATACACGCACACGCACACGCACACGCACACGCACACGCACACACTCTCCACCTCTCGACTCTTATCCATTAGTCGCCTCTTACGACAGGCATGGCCTTCTTGCCACCGCTTTTTTCTTATCTCTGCGAGCGAAGGGACACACACACACACACATACACACACACACTCACACACACACACGCACACACGCACGCATACACGCACACACACACATACACTCACACACACACACGCACACGCACACGCACACGCACACGCACACGCACACACTCTCCACCTCTCGACTCCTATCCATTAGTCGCCTCTTAAGACAGGCAGGGCCTTCTTGCCACGGACGTACACCTATCTCTGCAAACCGAACGGACACACATACACACACACTTGCACACATACACACACACACACATACACGCTTCACCTCTCGACTCCTACCCATTAGTCGCTCCTTACAGCAAGCATGGCCTTCTTGCCACGGACGTATGCTTATCTCTGCGAGCCGAAGGGATACACACACACATACACACACACATACACACACATACTCACACACACGCACACACGCACACACACACATACACTCTTCACCTCTTGACTCCTACCTAATAGTCGGCTCTTACGATAGGCAGGGCCTTCTTGCCACGGCCGTGTTCTTATCTCTGCGAGCCGACTGGACACACACACTCACACACATAAATACACACACACACACTCACACACGCACACACACGCACACACGCACACTCACACACAAATACACTCTTCACCTCTCGACTCCTACCCATTAGTCGCCTCTTACGACAGGCAGGGCCTTCTTGCCACGGCCGTGTTCTTATCTCTGCGAGCCGACTGGACACACACACACTCACACACAAATACACACACACACTCACACACGCACACACACGCACACTCACACACACATACACTCTTCACCTCTCGACCCCTACCCTTCTTGCCACGGACGTATACCTATCTCTGTAAACCGAACGGACACACACACACACTTGCACACATACACACACACACACATACACGCTTCACCTCTCGACTCCTACCCATTAGTGGCTCCTTAGAGCAAGCATGGCCTTCTTGCCACGGACGTATGCTTATCTCTGCGAGCCGAAGGGATACACACACACATACACACACACATACACACACATACTCACACACACGCATACACGCACACACACACATACACTCTTCACCTCTTGACTCCTACCTATTAGTCGGCTCTTACGATAGGCAGGGACTTCTTGCCACGGCCGTGTTCTTATCTCTGCAAGCCGAACGGATACACACACACACGCACACACAAACACACGCACACAGGCACACACGCACACACGCACACACGCACACGCACACATTCTCCACCTCTCGATTCCTATCCATTAGTCGCCTCTTAAAACAGGCAGGGCCTTCTTGCCACAGACGTATACCTATCTCTGCGAGCCGAACGGACACACACACACACACACTTGCACACATACACACACACACACACATGCACGCCTCACCTCTCGACTCCTACCCATTAGTCGCTTCTTACAGCAAGCATGGCCTTCCTGCCACGGACGTATTCTTATCTCTGCGAGCCGAAGGGATACACACACACATACATACACACATACACACACACACATACTCACACACGCACGCACACACGCACACACACATACACTCACACACACACAAACACGCACACACGCACACACACATACATTCTTCACCTCTCGACTCCTACCTATTAGTCGCCTCTTACGAATAGGCAGGGCCTTCTTGCCTCGGTCGTGCTCTTATCTATGCAAGCCGAACGGACACACACACACATACACATTCTCACACGCACACACACGCACATACGCACACATATATACACTCTTCACCACTCGACTCCTACTTATTAGTCGCCTCTTACGACAGGCATGGCCTTCTTGCCACGGCCGTGTTCTTATCTCTGCAGGCCAACTAGACACACACACTCACACACACAAATACACACACACTCACACACGCACACACACGCACACACGCACACTCACACACACATACACTCTTACGACAGGCAGGGCCTTCTTGCCACGGCCGTGTTCTTATCTCTGCGAGCCGACCGGACACACACACACTCACACACGCACACACACAAACACACGCACTTACACACATACACTCTTCACCACTCGACTCCTACGCATTAGTCGCCGCTTACGACAGGCAGGGCCTTCTTGGCACGGACGTGTCCTTATCACTGCGAGCCGACCGGACACACACACTCACACACGCACACATACACGCACACACGCACACACACACATACATTCTTCACCTCTCGACTCCTACCAATTAGTCGCCACTTACGATAGGCAGGGCCTTCTTGCCTCGGCCGTATTCTTATCTCTGCAAGCCGAACGGACACACACACACTCACACACACACGCACGCACACACGCACACAAACGCACACACGCACACACACACATACACTCTTCACCTCTCGACTCCTACCAATTAATCGCCACTTACGACAGGCAGTGCCTTCTTGCCTCGGCCGTATTCTTATCTCTGCAAGCCGAACGGACACACACACACTCACACACACACGCACGCTCACACGCACACACACACACACACACACGCACACACACACACATACACTCTTCACCTCTCGACTCCTGCCTATTAGTCGCCTCTTATGATAGGCAGGGCTTTCTTGCCTCGGTCGTGCTCTTATCTCTGCAAGCCGAACTAACACACACACATACTCACACACGCACACACACGCACACACGCATACACACATACATTCTTCACCTCTCGACTCCTACTTATTAGTCGCCCCTTACAAGAGGCAAGGCCTTCTTGCCTCGGCCGTATTCTTATCTCTGCAAGCCAAACAGACACACACACATACACACACACACGCACACACACGCACACACGCACACACACACACATACACTCTTCACCTCTCGACTACTACCCATTAGTCGCCTCTTAACGACAGGCAGTGCCTTCTTGCCACGGCCGTGTTCTCATCTCTGCGAGCCGACCGGACACACACACACACACTGACACACACACACATACACACACACACTTACACACGCACGCACACACGCACACACACACATACACTCTTCACCTCTCGACTCCTACCCATTATTCTCCTCTTACGACAGGCAGGGACTTCTTGCAACAGCCGTGTTCTTATCTCTGCAAGCCAAACGGACACACACACACACGCACACACACATACACGCACACGCACACGCACACGCACACACTCTCCACCTCTCGACTCTTATCCATTAGTCGCCTCTTACGACAGGCATGGCCTTCTTGCCACGGACGTACACCTATCTCTGCAAACCGAACGGACACACATACACACACACTTGCACACATACACACACACACACATACACGCTTCACCTCTCGACTCCTACCCATTAGTCGCTCCTTACAGCAAGCATGGCCTTCTTGCCACGGACGTATGCTTATCTCTGCGAGCCGAAGGGATACACACACACATACACACACACATACACACACATACTCACACACACGCACACACGCACACACACACATACACTCTTCACCTCTTGACTCCTACCTAATAGTCGGCTCTTACGATAGGCAGGGCCTTCTTGCCACGGCCGTGTTCTTATCTCTGCGAGCCGACTGGACACACACACTCACACACATAAATACACACACACACACACTCACACACGCACACACACGCACACACGCACACTCACACACAAATACACTCTTCACCTCTCGACTCCTACCCATTAGTCGCCTCTTACGACAGGCAGGGCCGTCTTGCCACGGCCGTGTTCTTATCTCTGCGAGCCGACTGGACACACACACACTCACACACAAATACACACACACACTCACACACGCACACACACGCACACTCACACACACATACACTCTTCACCTCTCGACCCCTACCCATTAGTCGCCTATTACGACAGGCAGGGCCTTCTTGCCACGGCCGTGTTCTTATATCTGAGAGCCGACCGGACACACACACACACTCACACACGCACACACACGCTCACACGCACTTACACACATACACTCTTCACCTCTCGACTCCTACGCATTAGTCGCCGCTTACGACAGGCAGGGCCTTCTTGGCACGGACGTGTCCTTATCACTGCGAGCCGACCGGACACACACACTCACACACGCACACACCTACGCACACACGCACACACACACATACACTCTTCACCTCTCGACTCCTATCCATTAGTCGCCTCTTAAGACAGGCAGGGCCTTCTTGCCACGGACGTACATCTATCTCTGCAAACCGAACGGACACACATACACACACACTTGCACACATACACACACACACACATACACGCTTCACCTCTCGACTCCTACCCATTAGTCGCTCCTTACAGCAAGCATGGCCTTCTTGCCACGGACGTATGCTTATCTCTGCGAGCCGAAGGGATACACACACACATACACACACACACATACACACACATACTCACACACACGCACACACGCACACACACACATACACTCTTCACCTCTTGACTCCTACCTATTAGTCGGCTCTTACGATAGGCAGGGACTTCTTGCCACGGCCGTGTTCTTATCTCTGCAAGCCGAACGGATACACACACACACGCACACACAAACACACGCACACAGGCACACACGCACACACGCACACACGCACACGCACACATTCTCCACCTCTCGATTCCTATCCATTAGTCGCCTCTTAAAACAGGCAGGGCCTTCTTGCCACAGACGTATACCTATCTCTGCGAGCCGAACGGACACACACACACACACACTTGCACACATACACACACACACACATGCACGCCTCACCTCTCGACTCCTACCCATTAGTCGCTTCTTACAGCAAGCATGGCCTTCCTGCCACGGACGTATTCTTATCTCTGCGAGCCGAAGGGATACACACACACATACATACACACATACACACACACACATACTCACACACGCACGCACACACGCACACACACATACACTCACACACACACAAACACGCACACACGCACACACACATACATTCTTCACCTCTCGACTCCTACCTATTAGTCGCCTCTTACGAATAGGCAGGGCCTTCTTGCCTCGGTCGTGCTCTTATCTATGCAAGCCGAACGGACACACACACACATACACATTCTCACACGCACACACACGCACATACGCACACATATATACACTCTTCACCACTCGACTCCTACTTATTAGTCGCCTCTTACGACAGGCATGGCCTTCTTGCCACGGCCGTGTTCTTATCTCTGCAGGCCAACTAGACACACACACTCACACACACAAATACACACACACACTCACACACGCACACACACGCACACACGCACACTCACACACACATACACTCTTACGACAGGCAGGGCCTTCTTGCCACGGCCGTGTTCTTATCTCTGCGAGCCGACCGGACACACACACACTCACACACGCACACACACAAACACACGCACTTACACACATACACTCTTCACCACTCGACTCCTACGCATTAGTCGCCGCTTACGACAGGCAGGGCCTTCTTGGCACGGACGTGTCCTTATCACTGCGAGCCGACCGGACACACACACTCACACACGCACACATACACGCACACACGCACACACACACATACATTCTTCACCTCTCGACTCCTACCAATTAGTCGCCACTTACGATAGGCAGGGCCTTCTTGCCTCGGCCGTATTCTTATCTCTGCAAGCCGAACGGACACACACACACTCACACACACACGCACGCACACACGCACACAAACGCACACACGCACACACACACATACACTCTTCACCTCTCGACTCCTACCAATTAATCGCCACTTACGACAGGCAGTGCCTTCTTGCCTCGGCCGTATTCTTATCTCTGCAAGCCGAACGGACACACACACACTCACACACACACGCACGCTCACACGCACACACACACACACACACGCACACACACACATACACTCTTCACCTCTCGACTCCTGCCTATTAGTCGCCTCTTATGATAGGCAGGGCTTTCTTGCCTCGGTCGTGCTCTTATCTCTGCAAGCCGAACTAACACACACACATACTCACACACGCACACACACGCACACACGCATACACACATACATTCTTCACCTCTCGACTCCTACTTATTAGTCGCCCCTTACAAGAGGCAAGGCCTTCTTGCCTCGGCCGTATTCTTATCTCTGCAAGCCAAACAGACACACACACATACACACACACACGCACACACACGCACACACGCACACACACACACATACACTCTTCACCTCTCGACTACTACCCATTAGTCGCCTCTTAACGACAGGCAGTGCCTTCTTGCCACGGCCGTGTTCTCATCTCTGCGAGCCGACCGGACACACACACACACACTGACACACACACACATACACACACACACTTACACACGCACGCACACACGCACACACACACATACACTCTTCACCTCTCGACTCCTACCCATTATTCTCCTCTTACGACAGGCAGGGACTTCTTGCAACAGCCGTGTTCTTATCTCTGCAAGCCAAACGGACACACACACACACGCACACACACATACACGCACACGCACACGCACACGCACACACTCTCCACCTCTCGACTCTTATCCATTAGTCGCCTCTTACGACAGGCATGGCCTTCTTGCCACGGACGTACACCTATCTCTGCAAACCGAACGGACACACATACACACACACTTGCACACATACACACACACACACATACACGCTTCACCTCTCGACTCCTACCCATTAGTCGCTCCTTACAGCAAGCATGGCCTTCTTGCCACGGACGTATGCTTATCTCTGCGAGCCGAAGGGATACACACACACATACACACACACATACACACACATACTCACACACACGCACACACGCACACACACACATACACTCTTCACCTCTTGACTCCTACCTAATAGTCGGCTCTTACGATAGGCAGGGCCTTCTTGCCACGGCCGTGTTCTTATCTCTGCGAGCCGACTGGACACACACACTCACACACATAAATACACACACACACACACTCACACACGCACACACACGCACACACGCACACTCACACACAAATACACTCTTCACCTCTCGACTCCTACCCATTAGTCGCCTCTTACGACAGGCAGGGCCGTCTTGCCACGGCCGTGTTCTTATCTCTGCGAGCCGACTGGACACACACACACTCACACACAAATACACACACACACTCACACACGCACACACACGCACACTCACACACACATACACTCTTCACCTCTCGACCCCTACCCATTAGTCGCCTATTACGACAGGCAGGGCCTTCTTGCCACGGCCGTGTTCTTATATCTGAGAGCCGACCGGACACACACACACACTCACACACGCACACACACGCTCACACGCACTTACACACATACACTCTTCACCTCTCGACTCCTACGCATTAGTCGCCGCTTACGACAGGCAGGGCCTTCTTGGCACGGACGTGTCCTTATCACTGCGAGCCGACCGGACACACACACTCACACACGCACACACCTACGCACACACGCACACACACACATACACTCTTCACCTCTCGACTCCTATCCATTAGTCGCCTCTTAAGACAGGCAGGGCCTTCTTGCCACGGACGTACATCTATCTCTGCAAACCGAACGGACACACATACACACACACTTGCACACATACACACACACACACATACACGCTTCACCTCTCGACTCCTACCCATTAGTCGCTCCTTACAGCAAGCATGGCCTTCTTGCCACGGACGTATGCTTATCTCTGCGAGCCGAAGGGATACACACACACATACACACACACACATACACACACATACTCACACACACGCACACACGCACACACACACATACACTCTTCACCTCTTGACTCCTACCTAATAGTCGGCTCTTACGATAGGCAGGGCCTTCTTGCCACGGCCGTGTTCTTATCTCTGCGAGCCGACTGGACACACACACTCACACACATAAATACACATACACACACACTCACACACGCACACACACGCACACACGCACACTCACACACAAATACACTCTTCACCTCTCGACTCCTACCCATTAGTCGCCTCTTACGACAGGCAGGGCCTTCTTGCCACGGCCGTGTTCTTATCTCTGCGAGCCGACTGGACACACACACACTCACACACAAATACACACACACACTCACACACGCACACACACGCACACTCACACACACATACACTCTTCACCTCTCGACCCCTACCCATTAGTCGCCTATTACGACAGGCAGGGCCTTCTTGCCACGGCCGTGTTCTTATATCTGAGAGCCGACCGGACACACACACACACTCACACACGCACACACACGCTCACACGCACTTACACACATACACTCTTCACCTCTCGACTCCTACGCATTAGTCGCCGCTTACGACAGGCAGGGCCTTCTTGGCACGGACGTGTCCTTATCACTGCGAGCCGACCGGACACACACACTCACACACGCACACACCCACGCACACACGCACACACACATACACTCTTCACCTCTCGACTCCTACCAATTAGTCGCCACTTACGACAGGCAGGGCATTCTTGCCTCGGCCGTATTCTTATCTCTGCAAGCCGAACGGACACATACACACTCACACACACATGCACACACACAAAAACACTTTTCACCTCTCGACTCCTACCCATTAGTTGCCTCTTACGACAGGCATGGCCTTCTTGCCTCGGTCGTATTCTAATCTCTGCGAGCCGAATGGACACACACATACATACACACACACACTTACACACGCACAAACACACACACATCCACACACGCACACACACACATACACTCTTCACCTCTCGACTCCTACCAATAAGTCGCCACTTACGACAGGCAGGGCCTTCTTGCCTCGGCCGTATTCTTATCTCTGCAAGCCGAACGGACACATACACACTCACACACACAAGCACGCACACACGCACACACACGCACACACACAAAAACACTTTTCATCTTTCGACTCCTACCAATTAGTTGCCGCTTACGACAGGCAGGGCCTTCTTGGCACGGACGTGTCCTTATCACTGCGAGCCAACCGGACACACACACTCACACACGCACACATACACGCACACACGCACACACACACACACATACACTCTTCACCTCTCGACTCCTACCCATTAGTCGCCACTTACGACAGGCAGGGCCTTCTTGTTTCGGCCGTATTCTTATCTCTGCAAGCCGAACGGACACACACACTCACACACACACGCACGCACACACGCACACACACGCAAACACGCACACACACACATACACTCTTCACCTCTCGACTCCTACCAATTAGTCGCCACTTACGACAGGCAGTGCCTTCTTGCCTCGGCCGTATTCTTATCCCTGCAAGCCGAACGGACACACACACACTCACACACACACGCACGCTCACACGCACACACACGCACACACGCACACACACACATACACTCTTCACCTCTCGACTCCTACCTATTAGTCGCCTCTTACGATAGGCAGGGCTTTCTTGCCTCGGTCGTGCTCTTATCTCTGCAAACCGAACTAACACACACACATACTCACACACGCACACACACGCACACACGCATACACACATACACTCTTCACCTCTCGACTCCTACTTATTAGTCGCCCCTTACAAGAGGCAAGGCCTTCTTGCCTCGGCCGTATTCTTATCTCTGCAAGCCAAACAGACACACACACATACACACACACACGCACACACACGCACACACGCACACACACACATACACTCTTCACCTCTCGACTACTACCCATTAGTCGCCTCTTAACGACAGGCAGTGCCTTCTTGCCACGGCCGTGTTCTCATCTCTGCGAGCCGACCGGACACACACACACACTGACACACACACATACACACACACACTCACACACGCACGCACACACGCACACACACACATACACTCTTCACCTCTCGACTCCTACCCATTATTCTCCTCTTACGACAGGCAGGGACATCTTGCCACGGCCGTGTTCTTATCTCTGCAAGCCAAACGGACACACACACACGCACACACACACACGCACACGCACACGCACACGCACACACTCTCCACCTCTCGACTCCTATCCATTAGTGGCCTCTTACGACAGGCATGGCCTTCTTGCCACCGCTTTTTTCTTATCTCTGCGAGCGAAGGGACACACACACACACACATACACACACACACTCACACACACACACGCACACACGCACGCATACACGCACACACACATACACTCACACACACACAAACACGCACACACACATACATTCTTCACCTCTCTAATCCTACCTATTAGTCGCCCCTTACAAGAGGAAAGGCCTTCTTGCCTCGGCCGTATTCTTATCTCTGCAAGCCAAACAGACACACACACATACACACAAACGCACACACACGCACACACGCACACACACACACACATACATTCTTCACCTCTCGACTCCTACCTATTAGTCGCCTCTTACGACAGGCAGGGCCTTCTTGCCTTGGCCGTGTTCTTATCTCTGCAAGCCAAACGGACACACACACATACTCACACACGCACACACACACGCACACACGCACACACACACATACACTCTTCACCTCTCGACTCCTACCTATTAGTCGCCTCTTACGATAGGCAGGGCCTGCTTGCCTCGGTCGTGTTCTTATTTCTGCAAGACGAACTAACACACACACATACTCACACACGCACACAGACGCACACACGCACACACACATACACTCTCCACCTCTCGACTCCTACTTATTAGTCGCCCATTACAAGAGGCAGGGCCTTCTTGCCTTGGCCGTATTCTTATCTCTGCAAGCCAAACAGACACACACACATACACAAACACTTACACACGCACACGCACGCACACGCACACGCACACACTCTTCACCTCTCGACTCCTATTCATTAGTCGCCTCTTAAGACAGGCAGGGCCTTCTTGCCACGGACGATTACCTATCTCTGCAAACCGAACGGACACACACACACACACTTGCACACATACACACATACACACACATACACGCTTCACCTCTCGACTCCTACCCATTAGTCGCTCCTTACAGCAAGCATGGCCTTCTTGCCACGGACGTATGCTTATCTCTGCGAGCCGAAGGGATACACACACATACACACACACATACACACACATACTCACACACACACGCACACACGCACACACACACATATACACTCTTCACCACTCGACTCCTACCCTCTAGTCGCCTCTTACGACAGGCAGGGCCTTCTTGCCACGGCCGTGTTCTTATCTCTGCGAGCCGACTGGACACACACAATCACACACAC
The DNA here is from genome assembly GCF_040954645.1 of Diabrotica undecimpunctata. Taxonomy (NCBI): domain Eukaryota; kingdom Metazoa; phylum Arthropoda; class Insecta; order Coleoptera; family Chrysomelidae; genus Diabrotica; species Diabrotica undecimpunctata. The sequence goes on along the minus strand of NW_027311901.1, from coordinate 393,513 downwards.
AAATACACACACACACTCACACACGCACACACACGCACACACGCACACTCACACACAAATACACTCTTCACCTCTCGACTCCTACCCATTAGTCGCCTCTTACGACAGGCAGGGCCTTCTTGCCACGGCCGTGTTCTTATCTCTGCGAGCCGACTGGACACACACACACTCACACACACAAATACACACACACACTCACACACGCACACACACGCACACTCACACACACATACACTCTTCACCTCTCGACTCCTACCCATTAGTCGCCTCTTACGACAGGCAGGGCCTTCTTGCCACGGCCGTGTTCTTATCTCTGAGAGCCGACCGGACACAAACACACACTCACACACACGCTCAAACGCACTTACACATATACACTCTCCACCTCTCGACTCCTACGCATTAGTCGCCGCTTACGACAGGCAGGGACTTCTTGGCACAGACGTGTCCTTATCACTGCGAGCCGACTGGACACACACACTCACACACGCACACACACACGCACACACGCACACACACACATACACTCTTCACCTCTCGACTCCTACCAATTAGTCGCCACTTACGACAAGCAGGGCATTCTTGCCTCGGCCGTATTCTTATCTCTGCAAGCCGAACGGACACATACACACTCACACACACAAGCACGCACACACGCACACACACGCACACACACAAAAACACTTTTCACCTCTCGACTCCTACCCATTAGTTGCCTCTTACGACAGGCATGGTCTTCTTGCCTCGGCCGTATTCTAATCTCTGCGAGCCGAATGGACACACACATACATACACACACACACTTACACACGCACAAACACACACACACCCACACACGCACACACACATACACTCTTCACCTCTCGACTCCTACCAATTAGTCGCCACTTACGACAGGCAGGGCCTTCTTGCCTCGGCCGTATTCTTATCTCTGCAAGCCGAACGGACACATACACACTCACACACACAAGCACGCACACACGCACACACACGCACACACACAAAAACACTTTTCACCTCTCGACTCCTACCAATTAGTCGCCACTTACGACAGGCAGGGCCTTCTTGCCTCGGCCGTATTCTTATCACTGCAAGCCGAACGGACACATACGCACTCACACACACACGCACGCACACACGCACACACACGCACACACACAAAAACACTTTTCACCTCTCGACTCCTACCAATTAGTCGCCACTTACGACAGGCAGGGCCTTCTTGCCTCGGCCGTATTCTTATCTCTGCAAGCCGAACGGACACATACACACTCACACACACAAGCACGCACACACGCACACACACGCACACACACAAAAACACTTTTCACCTCTCGACTCCTACCAATTAGTCGCCACTTACGACAGGCAGGGCCTTCTTGCCTCGGCCGTATTCTAATCTCTGCGAGCCGAATGGACACACACATACATACACACACACACTTACACACGCACAAACACACACACACACCCACACACGCACACACACACACACATACACTCTTCACCTCTCGACTCCTACCAATTAGTCGCCACTTACGACAGGCAGGGCCTTCTTGCCTCGGCCGTGTTCTTATCTCTGCATGCCGAACGGACACACACACATACTCACACACGCACACACACACACGCACACACGCACCCACACACACGTACACGCACACGCACACACTCTCCACCTCTCGACTAATATCCATTAGTCGCCTCTTAAGACAGGCAGGGCCTTCTTGCCTCGGCCGTATTCTTATCTCTGCAAGCCAAACGGTCACACACACACACACATACACACACATAGTCACACACGCACAAACACACGCACACACACAAAGACACATACACTCTTCACCTCTCGACTCCTACCTATTAGTCGCCTCTTACGATAGGCAGGGCCTGCTTGCCTCGGTCGTGTTCTTATTTCTGCAAGCCGAACTAACACACACACATACTCACACACGCACACACATACGCACACACGCACACACACACATACACTCTTCACCTCTTGACTCCTACTTATTAGTCGTCCATTACAAGCGGCAGGGCCTTCTTGCCTTGGCCGTATTCTTATCTCTACAAGCCAAACAGACACACACACATACACACACACACACTTACACACGCACACACACGCACACGCACACGCACACACTCTCCACCTCTCGACTCCTATCCATTCGTCGCCTCTTAAGACAGGCAGGGCCTTCTTGCCACGGACGTATACCTATCTCTGTAAACCGAACGGACACACACACACACTTGCACACATACACACACACACACATACACGCTTCACCTCTCGACTCCTACCCATTAGTGGCTCCTTAGAGCAAGCATGGCCTTCTTGCCACGGACGTATGCTTATCTCTGCGAGCCGAAGGGATACACACACACATACACACACACATACACACACATACTCACACACACGCATACACGCACACACACACATACACTCTTCACCTCTTGACTCCTACCTATTAGTCGGCTCTTACGATAGGCAGGGCCTTCTTGCCTCGGTCGTGCTCTTATCTCTGCAAGCCGAATAGACACACACACACACACACATACACACACACACTCTCACACGCACACACACGCACATACGCACACACATATACACTCTTCACCACTCGACTATTACCCATTAGTCGCCTCTTACGACAGGCAGGGCCTTCTTGCCACGGCCGTGTTCTTATCTCTGCGAGCCGACTGGACACACACACTCACACACATAAATACACACACACACACTCACACACGCACACACACGCACACACGCATTAGTCGCTCCTTACAGCAAGCATGGCCTTCTTGCCACGGACGTATGCTTATCTCTGCGAGCCGAAGGGATACACACACATACACACACACATACACACACATACTCACACACACACGCACACACGCACACACACACATACACTCTTCACCTCTTGACTCCTACCTATTAGTCGGCTCTTACGATAGGCAGGGCCTTCTTGCCTCGGTCGTGCTCTTATCTCTGCAAGCCGAATAGACACACACACACACATACACACACACACTCTCACACGCAGACACACGCACATACGCACACACATATACACTCTTCACCACTCGACTCCTACCCATTAGTCGCCTCTTACGACAGGCAGGACCTTCTTGCCACGGCCATGTTCTTATCTCTGCGAGCCGACTGGACACACACACACTCACACACACAAATACACACACACTCACACACGCACACTCACACACACATACACTCTTCACCTCTCGACTCCTACCCATTAGTCGCCTCTTACGACAGGCAGGACCTTCTTGTCACGGCCGTGTTCTTATCTCTGCGAGCCGACTGGACACACACACACTCACACACACAAATACACACACACACTCACACACGCACACTCACACACACATACACTCTTCACCTCTCGACTCCTACCCATTAGTCGCCTCTTACGACAGGCAGGGCCTTCTTGCCACGGCCGTGTTCTTATCTCTGAGAGCCGACCGGACACACACACACAC
>NW_027311901.1:382500-385000 GCF_040954645.1 Diabrotica undecimpunctata | reverse complement strand
CACACAAAAACACTTTTCACCTCTCGACTCCTACCAATTAGTCGCCGCTTACGACAGGCAGGGCCTTCTTGGCACGGACGTGTCCTTATCACTGCGAACCGACCGGACACACACACTCACACACGCACACATACACGCACACACGCACACACACACATACACTCTTCACCTCTCGACTCCTACCTATTAGTCGCCTCTTACGATAGGCAGGGCTTTCTTGCCTCGGTCGTGCTCTTATTTCTGCAAGCCGAACTAACACACACCCATACTCACACACGCACACACACGCACACACGCATACACACATACACTCTTCACCTCTCGACTCCTACTTATTAGTCGCCCCTTACAAGAGGCAAGGCCTTCTTGCCTCGGCCGTATTCTTATCTCTGCAAGCCAAACAGACACACACACATACACACACACACTCACACACGCACGCACACGCACACGCACACGCACACACACGCACTCGCACACGCACACGCACACGCACACACTCTCCACCTCTCGACTCCTATCCATAAGTCGCCTCTTACGACAGGCATGGCCTTCTTGTCACCGCTTTTTTCTTATCTCTGCGAGCGAAGGGACACACACACACACACACATACACACACACACTCACACACACACACGCACACACGCACGCCTACACGCACACACACATACACTCACACACACACAAACACGCACACACGCACACACACATACATTCTTCACCTCTCCAATCCTACCTATTAGTCGCCTCTCACAACAGGCAGGGCCTTCTTGCCTCGGCCGTGTTCTTATTTCTGCAAGACGAACGGACACACACACACATACTCACACACGCACACACGCACACACACATACACTCACACACACACAAACACGTACACACGCACATACACATACATTCTTCACCTCTCGACTCCTACCTATTAGTCGCCTCTTACGACAGGCAGGGCCTTCTTGCCTTGGCCGTGTTCTTATCTCTGCAAGCCAAACGGACACACACACATACTCACACACGCACACACACACGCACACACGCACACACACACAAACACTCTTCACCTCTCGACTCCTACCTATTAGTCGCCTCTTACGATAGGCAAGGCCTGCTTGCCTCGGTCGTGTTCTTATTTCTGCAAGTTGAACTAACACACACACATACTTACACACGCACACACACACGCACACACGCACACACACACATACACTCTTCACCTCTCGACTCCTACTTATTAGTCGCCCATTACAAGAGGCAGGGCCTTCTTGCCTTGGCCGTATTCTTATCTCTGCAAGCCAAACAGACACACACACATACACACACACTTACACACGCACACGCACGCACACGCACACGCACACACTCTTCACCTCTCGACTCCTATCCATTAGTCGCCTCTTAAGACAGGCAGGGCCTTCTTGCCACGGACGTATACCTATCTCTGCAAACCGAACGGACACACACACACACTTGCACACATACACACACACACACACATACACGCTTCACCTCTCGACTTCTACCCATTAGTCGCTCCTTACAGCAAGCATGGCCTTCTTGCCACGGACGTATGCTTATCTCTGCGAGCCGAAAAGATACACACACATACACACACACATACACACACATACTCACACACACACGCACACACGCACACACACACATACACTCTTCACCTCTTGACTCCTACCTATTAGTCGGCTCTTACGATAGGCAGGGCCTTCTTGCCTTGGTCGTGCTCTTATCTCTGCAAGCCGAATGGACACACACACACACATACACACACACTCTCACACGCACACACACGCACATACGCACACACATATACACTCTTCACCACTCGACTCCTACCCATTAGTCGCCTCTTACGACAGGCAGGGCCTTCTTGCCACGGCCGTGTTCTTATCTCTGCGAGCCGACTGGACACACACACTCACACACACAAATACACACACACACTCACACACGCACACACACGCACACTCACGCACACATACACTCTTCACCTCTCGACTCCTACCCATTAGTCGCCTCTTACGACAGGCAGGGCCTTCTTGGCACAGACGTGTCCTTATCACTGCGAGCCGACCGGACACACACACTCACACACGCACACACACACGCACACACGCACACACACACATACACTCTTCACCTCTCGACTCCTACCAATTAGTCGCCACTTACGACAGGCAGGGCATTCTTGCCTCGGCCGTATTCTTATCTCTGCAAGCCGAACGGACACATACACACTCACACACACAAGCACGCACACACGCACACACACGCACACACACAAAAACACTTTTCACCTCTCGACTCCTACCCATTAGTTGCCTCTTACGACAGGCATGGCCTTCTTGCCTCGGCTGTATTCTAATCTCTGCGAGCCGAATGGACACACACATACATACACACACACACTTACACACGCACAAACACACACACACACCCACACACGCACACACACACACATACACTCTTCACCTCTCGACTCCTACCAAT
>NW_027311901.1:292500-377500 GCF_040954645.1 Diabrotica undecimpunctata | reverse complement strand
CGCACACACACGCACACACGCACACACACACATACACTCTTCACCTCTCGACTCCTACCTATTAATCGCCTCTTACGATAGGCAGGGCTTTCTTGCCTCGGTCGTGCTCTTATCTCTGCAAGCCGAACTAACACACACATACTCACACACGCACACACACGCACACACACGCACACACGCATACACACATACACTCTTCACCTCTCGACTCCTACTTATTAGTCGCCCTTTACAAGAGGCAGGGCCTTCTTGCCTTGGCCGTATTCTTATCTCTGCAAGCCAAACAGACACACACACATACACACACACACGCACACACACGCACACACGCACACACACACACATACACCCTTCACCTCTCGACTCCTACCCATTAGTCGCCTCTTAACGACAGGCAGTGCCTTCTTGCCACGGCCGTGTTCTCATCTCTGCGAGCCGACCGGACACACACACACACTGACACTCACACACATACCTATTACTCGACTCTCACGACAGGCAGGGCCTTCTTGCCTCGGCTGTGTTCTTATCTCTGCAAGACGAACGGACACACACACATACTCACACACGCACACACGCACACACACATACACTCACACACACACAAACACGCACACACGCACACACACATACATTCTTCACCTCTCGACTCCTACCTATTAGTCGCCTCTTACGACAGGCAGGGCCTTCTTGCCTTGGCCGTGTTCTTATCTCTGCAAGCCGAACGGACACACACACATACTCACACACGCACACACACACGCACACACGCACACACACACATACACTCTTCACCTCTCGACTCCTACTTATTAGTCGCCCATTACAAGAGGCAGGGCCTTCTTGCCTCGGCCGTAATCTTATCTCTGCAAGCCAAACAGAAACACACACATACACACACACTTACACATGCACACACACGCACACGCACACGCACACACTCTCCACCTCTCGACTCCTATCCATTAGTCGCCTCTTAAGACAGGCAGGGCCTTCTTGCCACGTACGTATACCTATCTCTGCGAGTCGAACGGACATACACACACACACACACTTGCACACATACACACACACATGCACGCTTTACCTCTAGACTCCTACCCATTAGTCGCTCCTTACAGCAAGCATGGCCTTCCTGCCACGGACGTATTCTTATCTCTGCGAGCCGAAGGGATACACACACACACATACATACACACATACACACACACATACTCACACACGCACGCACACACAAACACACACATACACTCACACACACACAAACACACACACACGCACACACACATACACTCTTCACCTCTCGACTCCTACCTATTAGCCGCCTCTTACGATAGGCAGGGCCTTCTTGCCTCGGTCGTGTTCTTATTTCTGCAAGCCGAACTAACACACACACATACTCACACACGCACACACGCACGCACACACGCACACACACATACACTCACACACACACAAATACGCACATACGCACACACATATACACTCTTCACCACTCGACCCCTACCCATTAGTCGCCTCTTACGACAGGCAGCGCCTTCTTGCCACGGCCGTGTTCTTATCTCTGCGGGCCGACTGGACACACACACTCACACACACAAATACACACACACATCCACACACGCACACACACGCACACACGCACACTCACACACACATACACTCTTCACCTCTCGACTCCTACCCATTAGTCGCCTCTTACGACAGGCAGGGCCTTCTTGCCACGGCGGTGTTCTTATCTCTGCGAGCCGAATGGACACACACATACATACACACACACACACTTACACACGCACACTCACACACGCACACACCCGCACACTCACACACACACACACATACACTCTTCACCTCTCGACTCCTACCCATTAGCCGCCTCTTACGACAGGCAGGGCCTTCTTGCCACGGCCGTGTTCTTATCTCTGCGAGCCGACCGGACACACACACACTCGCACACGCACACACACAAACACACGCACTTACACACATACACTCTTCACCTCTCGACTCCTACGCATTAGTCGCCGCTTACGACAGGCAGGGCCTTTTTGCCTCGGCCGTATTCTTATCTCTGCAAGCCGAACGGACACACACACACTCACACACACACGCACGCACACACGCACACACACGCACACACACATACACTCTTCACCTCTCGACTCCTACCAATTAGTCGCCACTTACGACAGGCAGGGCCTTCTTGCCTCGGCCGTATTCTTTTCTCTGCAAGCCGAACGGACACACACACACTCACACACACACGCACGCACACACGCACACACATGCACACACGCACACACACACATACACTCTTCACCTCTCGACTCCTACCAATTAGTCGCCACTTACGACAGGCAGGGCCTTCTTGCCTCGGCCGTATTCTTATCTCTGCAAGCCGAACGGACACATACACACTTACACACACACGCACGCACACACGCACACACACGCACACACACACACACACAAATACACTCTTCACCTCTCGACTCCTACCCATTAGTCGCCTCTTACGACAGGCAGGGCCTTCTTGCCACGGCCGTGTTCTTATCTCTGCGAGCCGACCGGACACACACACACTCACACACGCACACACACAAACACACGCACTTACACACATACACTCTTCACCACTCGACTCCTACGCATTAGTCGCCGCTTACGACAGGCAGGGCCTTCTTGGCACGGACGTGTCCTTATCACTGCGAGCCGACCGGACACACACACTCACACACGCAAACATACACGCACACACGCACACACACACATACATTCTTCACCTCTCGACTCCTACCAATTAGTCGCCACTTACGATAGGCAGGGCCTTCTTGCCTCGGCCGTATTCTTATCTCTGCAAGCCGAACGGACACACACACACTCACACACACACGCACGCACACACGCACACAAAAGCACACACGCACACACACACATACACTCTTCACCTCTCGACTCCTACCAATAAATCGCCACTTACGACAGGCAGTGCCTTCTTGCCTCGGCCGTATTCTTATCTCTGCAAGCCGAACGGACACACACACACTCACACACACACGCACGCTCACACGCACACACACACACACACACACACGCACACACACACATACACTCTTTACCTCTCGACTCCTGCCTATTAGTCGCCTCTTATGATAGGCAGGGCTTTCTTGCCTCGGTCGTGCTCTTATCTCTGCAAGCCGAACTAACACACACACATACTCACACACGCACACACACGCACACACGCATACACACATACATTCTTCACCTCTCGACTCCTACTTATTAGTCGCCCCTTACAAGAGGCAAGGCCTTCTTGCCTCGGCCGTATTCTTATCTCTGCAAGCCAAACAGACACACACACATACACACACACACGCACACACACGCACACACGCACACACACACACATACACTCTTCACCTCTCGACTACTACCCATTAGTCGCCTCTTAACGACAGGCAGTGCCTTCTTGCCACGGCCGTGTTCTCATCTCTGCGAGCCGACCGGACACACACACACACTGACACACACACACACACATACACACACACACTTACACACGCACGCACACACGCACACACACACATACACTCTTCACCTCTCGACTCCTACCCATTATTCTCCTCTTACGACAGGCAGGGACTTCTTGCAACAGCCGTGTTCTTATCTCTGCAAGCCAAAAGGACACACACACACACGCACACACACATACACGCACACGCACACGCACACGCACACGCACACGCACACGCACACACTCTCCACCTCTCGACTCTTATCCATTAGTCGCCTCTTACGACAGGCATGGCCTTCTTGCCACCGCTTTTTTCTTATCTCTGCGAGCGAAGGGACACACACACACACACATACACACACACACTCACACACACACACGCACACACGCACGCATACACGCACACACACATACACTCACACACACACACGCACACGCACACGCACACGCACACGCACACGCACACACTCTCCACCTCTCGACTCCTATCCATTAGTCGCCTCTTAAGACAGGCAGGGCCTTCTTGCCACGGACGTACACCTATCTCTGCAAACCGAACGGACACACATACACACACACTTGCACACATACACACACACACACACATACACGCTTCACCTCTCGACTCCTACCCATTAGTCGCTCCTTACAGCAAGCATGGCCTTCTTGCCACGGACGTATGCTTATCTCTGCGAGCCGAAGGGATACACACACACATACACACACACATACACACACATACTCACACACACGCACACACGCACACACACACATACACTCTTCACCTCTTGACTCCTACCTAATAGTCGGCTCTTACGATAGGCAGGGCCTTCTTGCCACGGCCGTGTTCTTATCTCTGCGAGCCGACTGGACACACACACTCACACACATAAATACACACACACACACTCACACACGCACACACACGCACACACGCACACTCACACACAAATACACTCTTCACCTCTCGACTCCTACCCATTAGTCGCCTCTTACGACAGGCAGGGCCTTCTTGCCACGGCCGTGTTCTTATCTCTGCGAGCCGACTGGACACACACACACTCACACACAAATACACACACACACTCACACACGCACACACACGCACACTCACACACACATACACTCTTCACCTCTCGACCCCTACCCTTCTTGCCACGGACGTATACCTATCTCTGTAAACCGAACGGACACACACACACACTTGCACACATACACACACACACATACACGCTTCACCTCTCGACTCCTACCCATTAGTGGCTCCTTAGAGCAAGCATGGCCTTCTTGCCACGGACGTATGCTTATCTCTGCGAGCCGAAGGGATACACACACACATACACACACACATACACACACATACTCACACACACGCATACACGCACACACACACATACACTCTTCACCTCTTGACTCCTACCTATTAGTCGGCTCTTACGATAGGCAGGGACTTCTTGCCACGGCCGTGTTCTTATCTCTGCAAGCCAAACGGATACACACACACACGCACACACAAACACACGCACACAGGCACACACGCACACACGCACACACGCACACGCACACATTCTCCACCTCTCGATTCCTATCCATTAGTCGCCTCTTAAAACAGGCAGGGCCTTCTTGCCACAGACGTATACCTATCTCTGCGAGCCGAACGGACACACACACACACACACTTGCACACATACACACACACACACATGCACGCCTCACCTCTCGACTCCTACCCATTAGTCGCTTCTTACAGCAAGCATGGCCTTCCTGCCACGGACGTATTCTTATCTCTGCGAGCCGAAGGGATACACACACACATACATACACACATACACACACACACATACTCACACACGCACGCACACACGCACACACACATACACTCACACACACACAAACACGCACACACGCACACACACATACATTCTTCACCTCTCGACTCCTACCTATTAGTCGCCTCTTACGAATAGGCAGGGCCTTCTTGCCTCGGTCGTGCTCTTATCTATGCAAGCCGAACGGACACACACACACATACACATTCTCACACGCACACACACGCACATACGCACACATATATACACTCTTCACCACTCGACTCCTACTTATTAGTCGCCTCTTACGACAGGCATGGCCTTCTTGCCACGGCCGTGTTCTTATCTCTGCAGGCCAACTAGACACACACACTCACACACACAAATAAACACACACTCACACACGCACACACACGCACACACGCACACTCACACACACATACACTCTTACGACAGGCAGGGCCTTCTTGCCACGGCCGTGTTCTTATCTCTGCGAGCCGACCGGACACACACACACTCACACACGCACACACACAAACACACGCACTTACACACATACACTCTTCACCACTCGACTCCTACGCATTAGTCGCCGCTTACGACAGGCAGGGCCTTCTTGGCACGGACGTGTCCTTATCACTGCGAGCCGACCGGACACACACACTCACACACGCACACATACACGCACACACGCACACACACACATACATTCTTCACCTCTCGACTCCTACCAATTAGTCGCCACTTACGATAGGCAGGGCCTTCTTGCCTCGGCCGTATTCTTATCTCTGCAAGCCGAACGGACACACACACACTCACACACACACGCACGCTCACACGCACATACACACACACACACGCACACACACACACATACACTCTTCACCTCTCGACTCCTACCAATTAATCGCCACTTACGACAGGCAGTGCCTTCTTGCCTCGGCCGTATTCTTATCTCTGCAAGCCGAACGGACACACACACACTCACACACACACGCACGCTCACACGCACACACACACACACACACGCACACACACACACATACACTCTTCACCTCTCGACTCCTGCCTATTAGTCGCCTCTTATGATAGGCAGGGCTTTCTTGCCTCGGTCGTGCTCTTATCTCTGCAAGCCGAACTAACACACACACATACTCACACACGCACACACATGCACACGCACACGCACACGCACACGCACACACTCTCCACCTCTCGACTCTTATCCATTAGTCGCCTCTTACGACAGGCATGGCCTTCTTGCCACCGCTTTTTTCTTATCTCTGCGAGCGAAGGGACACACACACACACACATACACACACACACTCACACACACACACGCACACACGCACGCATACACGCACACACACATACACTCACACACACACACGCACACGCACACGCACACGCACACGCACACGCACACACTCTCCACCTCTCGACTCCTATCCATTAGTCGCCTCTTAAGACAGGCAGGGCCTTCTTGCCACGGACGTACACCTATCTCTGCAAACCGAACGGACACACATACACACACACTTGCACACATACACACACACACACATACACGCTTCACCTCTCGACTCCTACCCATTAGTCGCTCCTTACAGCAAGCATGGCCTTCTTGCCACGGACGTATGCTTATCTCTGCGAGCCGAAGGGATACACACACACATACACACACACATACACACACATACTCACACACACGCACACACGCACACACACACATACACTCTTCACCTCTTGACTCCTACCTAATAGTCGGCTCTTACGATAGGCAGGGCCTTCTTGCCACGGCCGTGTTCTTATCTCTGCGAGCCGACTGGACACACACACTCACACACATAAATACACACACACACACTCACACACGCACACACACGCACACACGCACACTCACACACAAATACACTCTTCACCTCTCGACTCCTACCCATTAGTCGCCTCTTACGACAGGCAGGGCCTTCTTGCCACGGCCGTGTTCTTATCTCTGCGAGCCGACTGGACACACACACACTCACACACAAATACACACACACACTCACACACGCACACACACGCACACTCACACACACATACACTCTTCACCTCTCGACCCCTACCCTTCTTGCCACGGACGTATACCTATCTCTGTAAACCGAACGGACACACACACACACTTGCACACATACACACACACACACACATACACGCTTCACCTCTCGACTCCTACCCATTAGTGGCTCCTTAGAGCAAGCATGGCCTTCTTGCCACGGACGTATGCTTATCTCTGCGAGCCGAAGGGATACACACACACATACACACACACATACACACACATACTCACACACACGCATACACGCACACACACACATACACTCTTCACCTCTTGACTCCTACCTATTAGTCGGCTCTTACGATAGGCAGGGACTTCTTGCCACGGCCGTGTTCTTATCTCTGCAAGCCGAACGGATACACACACACACGCACACACAAACACACGCACACAGGCACACACGCACACACGCACACACGCACACGCACACATTCTCCACCTCTCGATTCCTATCCATTAGTCGCCTCTTAAAACAGGCAGGGCCTTCTTGCCACAGACGTATACCTATCTCTGCGAGCCGAACGGACACACACACACACACACACTTGCACACATACACACACACACACATGCACGCCTCACCTCTCGACTCCTACCCATTAGTCGCTTCTTACAGCAAGCATGGCCTTCCTGCCACGGACGTATTCTTATCTCTGCGAGCCGAAGGGATACACACACACATACATACACACATACACACACACACATACTCACACACGCACGCACACACGCACACACACATACACTCACACACACACAAACACGCACACACGCACACACACATACACTCTTCACCTCTCGACTCCTACCAATTAATCGCCACTTACGACAGGCAGTGCCTTCTTGCCTCGGCCGTATTCTTATCTCTGCAAGCCGAACGGACACACACACACTCACACACACACGCACGCTCACACGCACACACACACACACACGCACACACACACATACACTCTTCACCTCTCGACTCCTGCCTATTAGTCGCCTCTTATGATAGGCAGGGCTTTCTTGCCTCGGTCGTGCTCTTATCTCTGCAAGCCGAACTAACACACACACATACTCACACACGCACACACACGCACACACGCATACACACATACATTCTTCACCTCTCGACTCCTACTTATTAGTCGCCCCTTACAAGAGGCAAGGCCTTCTTGCCTCGGCCGTATTCTTATCTCTGCAAGCCAAACAGACACACACACATACACACACACACGCACACACACGCACACACGCACACACACACACATACACTCTTCACCTCTCGACTACTACCCATTAGTCGCCTCTTAACGACAGGCAGTGCCTTCTTGCCACGGCCGTGTTCTCATCTCTGCGAGCCGACCGGACACACACACACACACTGACACACACACACATACACACACACACTTACACACGCACGCACACACGCACACACACACATACACTCTTCACCTCTCGACTCCTACCCATTATTCTCCTCTTACGACAGGCAGGGACTTCTTGCAACAGCCGTGTTCTTATCTCTGCAAGCCAAACGGACACACACACACACGCACACACACATACACGCACACGCACACGCACACGCACACACTCTCCACCTCTCGACTCTTATCCATTAGTCGCCTCTTACGACAGGCATGGCCTTCTTGCCACGGACGTACACCTATCTCTGCAAACCGAACGGACACACATACACACACACTTGCACACATACACACACACACACATACACGCTTCACCTCTCGACTCCTACCCATTAGTCGCTCCTTACAGCAAGCATGGCCTTCTTGCCACGGACGTATGCTTATCTCTGCGAGCCGAAGGGATACACACACACATACACACACACATACACACACATACTCACACACACGCACACACGCACACACACACATACACTCTTCACCTCTTGACTCCTACCTAATAGTCGGCTCTTACGATAGGCAGGGCCTTCTTGCCACGGCCGTGTTCTTATCTCTGCGAGCCGACTGGACACACACACTCACACACATAAATACACACACACACACACTCACACACGCACACACACGCACACACGCACACTCACACACAAATACACTCTTCACCTCTCGACTCCTACCCATTAGTCGCCTCTTACGACAGGCAGGGCCTTCTTGCCACGGCCGTGTTCTTATCTCTGCGAGCCGACTGGACACACACACACTCACACACAAATACACACACACACTCACACACGCACACACACGCACACTCACACACACATACACTCTTCACCTCTCGACCCCTACCCATTAGTCGCCTATTACGACAGGCAGGGCCTTCTTGCCACGGCCGTGTTCTTATATCTGAGAGCCGACCGGACACACACACACACTCACACACGCACACACACGCTCACACGCACTTACACACATACACTCTTCACCTCTCGACTCCTACGCATTAGTCGCCGCTTACGACAGGCAGGGCCTTCTTGGCACGGACGTGTCCTTATCACTGCGAGCCGACCGGACACACACACTCACACACGCACACACCTACGCACACACGCACACACACACATACACTCTTCACCTCTCGACTCCTATCCATTAGTCGCCTCTTAAGACAGGCAGGGCCTTCTTGCCACGGACGTACACCTATCTCTGCAAACCGAACGGACACACATACACACACACTTGCACACATACACACACACACACATACACGCTTCACCTCTCGACTCCTACCCATTAGTCGCTCCTTACAGCAAGCATGGCCTTCTTGCCACGGACGTATGCTTATCTCTGCGAGCCGAAGGGATACACACACACATACACACACACACATACACACACATACTCACACACACGCACACACACACATACACTCTTCACCTCTTGACTCCTACCTAATAGTCGGCTCTTACGATAGGCAGGGCCTTCTTGCCACGGCCGTGTTCTTATCTCTGCGAGCCGACTGGACACACACACTCACACACATAAATACACACACACACGCACACTCACACACACATACACTCTTCACCTCTCGACCCCTACCCATTAGTCGCCTATTACGACAGGCAGGGCCTTCTTGCCACGGCCGTGTTCTTATATCTGAGAGCCGACCGGACACACACACACACTCACACACGCACACACACGCTCACACGCACTTACACACATACACTCTTCACCTCTCGACTCCTACGCATTAGTCGCCGCTTACGACAGGCAGGGCCTTCTTGGCACGGACGTGTCCTTATCACTGCGAGCCGACCGGACACACACACTCACACACGCACACACCCACGCACACACGCACACACACACATACACTCTTCACCTCTCGACTCCTACCAATTAGTCGCCACTTACGACAGGCAGGGCATTCTTGCCTCGGCCGTATTCTTATCTCTGCAAGCCGAACGGACACATACACACTCACACACACATGCACACACACAAAAACACTTTTCACCTCTCGACTCCTACCCATTAGTTGCCTCTTACGACAGGCATGGCCTTCTTGCCTCGGTCGTATTCTAATCTCTGCGAGCCGAATGGACACACACATACATACACACACACACACTTACACACGCACAAACACACACACATCCACACACGCACACACACACATACACTCTTCACCTCTCGACTCCTACCAATAAGTCGCCACTTACGACAGGCAGGGCCTTCTTGCCTCGGCCGTATTCTTATCTCTGCAAGCCGAACGGACACATACACACTCACACACACAAGCACGCACACACGCACACACACGCACACACACAAAAACACTTTTCACCTTTCGACTCCTACCAATTAGTTGCCGCTTACGACAGGCAGGGCCTTCTTGGCACGGACGTGTCCTTATCACTGCGAGCCAACCGGACACACACACTCACACACGCACACATACACGCACACACGCACACACACACACACACATACACTCTTCACCTCTCGACTCCTACCCATTAGTCGCCACTTACGACAGGCAGGGCCTTCTTGTTTCGGCCGTATTCTTATCTCTGCAAGCCGAACGGACACACACACTCACACACACACGCACGCACACACGCACACACACGCAAACACGCACACACACACATACACTCTTCACCTCTCGACTCCTACCAATTAGTCGCCACTTACGACAGGCAGTGCCTTCTTGCCTCGGCCGTATTCTTATCCCTGCAAGCCGAACGGACACACACACACTCACACACACACGCACGCTCACACGCACACACACGCACACACGCACACACACACATACACTCTTCACCTCTCGACTCCTACCTATTAGTCGCCTCTTACGATAGGCAGGGCTTTCTTGCCTCGGTCGTGCTCTTATCTCTGCAAACCGAACTAACACACACACATACTCACACACGCACACACACGCACACACGCATACACACATACACTCTTCACCTCTCGACTCCTACTTATTAGTCGCCCCTTACAAGAGGCAAGGCCTTCTTGCCTCGGCCGTATTCTTATCTCTGCAAGCCAAACAGACACACACACATACACACACACACGCACACACACGCACACACGCACACACACACATACACTCTTCACCTCTCGACTACTACCCATTAGTCGCCTCTTAACGACAGGCAGTGCCTTCTTGCCACGGCCGTGTTCTCATCTCTGCGAGCCGACCGGACACACACACACACTGACACACACACATACACACACACACACTCACACACGCACGCACACACGCACACACACACATACACTCTTCACCTCTCGACTCCTACCCATTATTCTCCTCTTACGACAGGCAGGGACATCTTGCCACGGCCGTGTTCTTATCTCTGCAAGCCAAACGGACACACACACACGCACACACACACACGCACACGCACACGCACACGCACACACTCTCCACCTCTCGACTCCTATCCATTAGTGGCCTCTTACGACAGGCATGGCCTTCTTGCCACCGCTTTTTTCTTATCTCTGCGAGCGAAGGGACACACACACACACACATACACACACACACTCACACACACACACGCACACACGCACGCATACACGCACACACACATACACTCACACACACACAAACACGCACACACGCACACACACATACATTCTTCACCTCTCTAATCCTACCTATTAGTCGCCCCTTACAAGAGGAAAGGCCTTCTTGCCTCGGCCGTATTCTTATCTCTGCAAGCCAAACAGACACACACACATACACACAAACGCACACACACGCACACACGCACACACACACACATACATTCTTCACCTCTCGACTCCTACCTATTAGTCGCCTCTTACGACAGGCAGGGCCTTCTTGCCTTGGCCGTGTTCTTATCTCTGCAAGCCAAACGGACACACACACATACTCACACACGCACACACACACGCACACACGCACACACACACATACACTCTTCACCTCTCGACTCCTACCTATTAGTCGCCTCTTACGATAGGCAGGGCCTGCTTGCCTCGGTCGTGTTCTTATTTCTGCAAGACGAACTAACACACACACATACTCACACACGCACACAGACGCACACACGCACACACACATACACTCTCCACCTCTCGACTCCTACTTATTAGTCGCCCATTACAAGAGGCAGGGCCTTCTTGCCTTGGCCGTATTCTTATCTCTGCAAGCCAAACAGACACACACACATACACAAACACTTACACACGCACACGCACGCACACGCACACGCACACACTCTTCACCTCTCGACTCCTATTCATTAGTCGCCTCTTAAGACAGGCAGGGCCTTCTTGCCACGGACGATTACCTATCTCTGCAAACCGAACGGACACACACACACACACTTGCACACATACACACATACACACACATACACGCTTCACCTCTCGACTCCTACCCATTAGTCGCTCCTTACAGCAAGCATGGCCTTCTTGCCACGGACGTATGCTTATCTCTGCGAGCCGAAGGGATACACACACATACACACACACATACACACACATACTCACACACACACGCACACACGCACACACACACATATACACTCTTCACCACTCGACTCCTACCCTCTAGTCGCCTCTTACGACAGGCAGGGCCTTCTTGCCACGGCCGTGTTCTTATCTCTGCGAGCCGACTGGACACACACAATCACACACACAAATACACACACACACACTCACACACGCACACACACGCACACACGCACACTCACACACAAATACACTCTTCACCTCTCGACTCCTACCCATTAGTCGCCTCTTACGACAGGCAGGGCCTTCTTGCCACGGCCGTGTTCTTATCTCTGCGAGCCGACTGGACACACACACACTCACACACACAAATACACACACACACTCACACACGCACACACACGCACACTCACACACACATACACTCTTCACCTCTCGACTCCTACCCATTAGTCGCCTCTTACGACAGGCAGGGCCTTCTTGCCACGGCCGTGTTCTTATCTCTGAGAGCCGACCGGACACAAACACACACTCACACACAAGCTCAAACGCACTTACACATATACACTCTCCACCTCTCGACTCCTACGCATTAGTCGCCGCTTACGACAGGCAGGGACTTCTTGGCACAGACGTGTCCTTATCACTGCGAGCCGACTGGACACACACACTCACACACGCACACACACACGCACACACGCACACACACACATACACTCTTCACCTCCCGACTCCTACCAATTAGTCGCCACTTACGACAAGCAGGGCATTCTTGCCTCGGCCGTATTCTTATCTCTGCAAGCCGAACGGACACATACACACTCACACACACAAGCACGCACACACGCACACACACGCACACACACAAAAATACTTTTCACCTCTCGACTCCTACCCATTAGTTGCCTCTTACGACAGGCATGGCCTTCTTGCCTCGGCCGTATTCTAATCTCTGCGAGCCGAATGGACACACACATACATACACACACACACTTACACACGCACAAACACACACACACCCACACACGCACACACACATACACTCTTCACCTCTCGACTCCTACCAATTAGTCGCCACTTACGACAGGCAGGGCCTTCTTGCCTCGGCCGTATTCTTATCTCTGCAAGCCGAACGGACACATACACACTCACACACACAAGCACGCACACACGCACACACACGCACACACACAAAAACACTTTTCACCTCTCGACTCCTACCAATTAGTCGCCACTTACGACAGGCAGGGCCTTCTTGCCTCGGCCGTATTCTTATCACTGCAAGCCGAACGGACACATACGCACTCACACACACACGCACGCACACACGCACACACACGCACACACACAAAAACACTTTTCACCTCTCGACTCCTACCAATTAGTCGCCACTTACGACAGGCAGGGCCTTCTTGCCTCGGCCGTATTCTTATCTCTGCAAGCCGAACGGACACATACACACTCACACACACAAGCACGCACACACGCACACACACGCACACACACAAAAACACTTTTCACCTCTCGACTCCTACCAATTAGTCGCCACTTACGACAGGCAGGGCCTTCTTGCCTCGGCCGTATTCTAATCTCTGCGAGCCGAATGGACACACACATACATACACACACACACTTACACACGCACAAACACACACACACACCCACACACGCACACACACACACACATACACTCTTCACCTCTCGACTCCTACCAATTAGTCGCCACTTACGACAGGCAGGGCCTTCTTGCCTCGGCCGTGTTCTTATCTCTGCATGCCGAACGGACACACACACATACTCACACACGCACACACACACACGCACACACGCACCCACACACACGTACACGCACACGCACACACTCTCCACCTCTCGACTAATATCCATTAGTCGCCTCTTAAGACAGGCAGGGCCTTCTTGCCTCGGCCGTATTCTTATCTCTGCAAGCCAAACGGTCACACACACACACACATACACACACATAGTCACACACGCACAAACACACGCACACACACAAAGACACATACACTCTTCACCTCTCGACTCCTACCTATTAGTCGCCTCTTACGATAGGCAGGGCCTGCTTGCCTCGGTCGTGTTCTTATTTCTGCAAGCCGAACTAACACACACACATACTCACACACGCACACACATACGCACACACGCACACACACACATACACTCTTCACCTCTTGAGTCCTACTTATTAGTCGTCCATTACAAGCGGCAGGGCCTTCTTGCCTTGGCCGTATTCTTATCTCTACAAGCCAAACAGACACACACACATACACACACACACACACTTACACACGCACACACACGCACACGCACACGCACACACTCTCCACCTCTCGACTCCTATCCATTCGTCGCCTCTTAAGACAGGCAGGGCCTTCTTGCCACGGACGTATACCTATCTCTGTAAACCGAACGGACACACACACACACTTGCACACATACACACACACACACATACACGCTTCACCTCTCGACTCCTACCCATTAGTGGCTCCTTAGAGCAAGCATGGCCTTCTTGCCACGGACGTATGCTTATCTCTGCGAGCCGAAGGGATACACACACACATACACACACACATACACACACATACTCACACACACGCATACACGCACACACACACATACACTCTTCACCTCTTGACTCCTACCTATTAGTCGGCTCTTACGATAGGCAGGGCCTTCTTGCCTCGGTCGTGCTCTTATCTCTGCAAGCCGAATAGACACACACACACACACATACACACACACACTCTCACACGCACACACACGCACATACGCACACACATATACACTCTTCACCACTCGACTATTACCCATTAGTCGCCTCTTACGACAGGCAGGGCCTTCTTGCCACGGCCGTGTTCTTATCTCTGCGAGCCGACTGGACACACACACTCACACACATAAATACACACACACACACTCACACACGCACACACACGCACACACGCATTAGTCGCTCCTTACAGCAAGCATGGCCTTCTTGCCACGGACGTATGCTTATCTCTGCGAGCCGAAGGGATACACACACATACACACACACATACACACACATACTCACACACACACGCACACACGCACACACACACATACACTCTTCACCTCTTGACTCCTACCTATTAGTCGGCTCTTACGATAGGCAGGGCCTTCTTGCCTCGGTCGTGCTCTTATCTCTGCAAGCCGAATAGACACACACACACACATACACACACACACTCTCACACGCAGACACACGCACATACGCACACACATATACACTCTTCACCACTCGACTCCTACCCATTAGTCGCCTCTTACGACAGGCAGGACCTTCTTGCCACGGCCGTGTTCTTATCTCTGCGAGCCGACTGGACACACACACACTCACACACACAAATACACACACACACTCACACACGCACACTCACACACACATACACTCTTCACCTCTCGACTCCTACCCATTAGTCGCCTCTTACGACAGGCAGGACCTTCTTGTCACGGCCGTGTTCTTATCTCTGCGAGCCGACTGGACACACACACACTCACACACACAAATACACACACACACTCACACACGCACACTCACACACACATACACTCTTCACCTCTCGACTCCTACCCATTAGTCGCCTCTTACGACAGGCAGGGCCTTCTTGCCACGGCCGTGTTCTTATCTCTGAGAGCCGACCGGACACACACACACACTCACACACGCACACACACGCTCACACGCACTTACACATATACACTCTTCACCTCTCGACTCCTACGCATTAGTCGCCGCTTACAACAGGCAGGGACTTCTTGGCACAGACGTGTCCTTATCACTGCGAGCCGACTGGACACACACACTCACACACGCACACACACACGCACACACGCACACACACACATACACTCTTTACCTCTCGACTCCTACCCATTATTCCCCTCTTACGACAGGCATGGACTTTTTGCCACGGCCGTGTTCTTATCTCTGCAAGCCGAACGGACACACACACACACACGCCCACACACACACGCACACGCACACGCACACGCACACACTCTTCACCTCTCGACTCCTACTCATTATTCTCCTCTTACGACAGGCAGGTACTTCTTGCCACGGCCGTGTTCTTATCTCTGCAAGCCGAACCCACACACACATACACACACACACTCACACACACACACGCACACACGCACGCACACACGCACACACACATACACTCACACACACACAAACACGCACATACGCACACACACATACATTCTTCACCTCTCGACTCCTACCTATTAGTCGTCTCTCACGACAGGCAGGGCCTTCTTGCATCGGCCGTGTACTTATCTCTGCATGCCGAACGGACACACACACATACTCACACACGCACACACACACGCACACACGCACCCACACACATACACTCTTCACCTCTCGACTCCTACCCATTATTCCCCTCTTACGACAGGCAGGGACTTCTTGCCACGGCCGTGTTCTTATCTCTGCAAGCCGAACGGACACACACACACACGCACACACAAACACACGCACACAGGCACACACGCACACACGCACACGTACACGCACACGCACACACTCTCCACCTCTCGACTAATATCCATTAGTCGCCTCTTAAGACAAGCAGGGCCTTCTTGCCTCGGCCGTATTCTTATCTCTGCAAGCCAAACGTACACACACACACACATACACACACATAGTCACACACGCACAAACACACGCACACACACAAAGACACATACACTCTTCACCTCTCGACTCCTACCTATTAGTCGCCTCTTACGATAGGCAGGGCCTGCTTGCCTCGGTCGTGTTCTTATTTCTGCAAGCCGAACTAACACACACACATACTCACACACGCACACACACACGCACACACGCACACACACACGCACACACGCACACACACACATACACTCTTCACCTCTTGACTCCTACTTATTAGTCGTCCATTACAAGCGGCAGGGCCTTCTTGCCTTGGCCGTATTCTTATCTCTGCAAGCCAAACAGACACACACACATACACACACACACTTACACACGCACACACACGCACACGCACACGCACACACTCTCCACCTCTCGACTCCTATCCATTAGTCGCCTCTTAAGACAGGCAGGGCCTTCTTGCCACGGACGTATACCTATCTCTGTAAACCGAACGGACACACACACACACTTGCACACATACACACACACACACATACACGCTTCACCTCTCGACTCCTACAAATTAGTGGCTCCTTACAGCAAGCATGGCCTTCTTGTCACGGCCGTGTTCTTATCTCTGCGAGCCGACTGGACACACACACTCACACACATAAATACACACACACACACTCACACACGCACACACACGCACACACGCATTAGTCGCTCCTTACAGCAAGCATGGCCTTCTTGCCACGGACGTATGCTTATCTCTGCGAGCCGAAGGGATACACACACATACACACACACATACACACACATACTCACACACACACGCACACACGCACACACACACATACACTCTTCACCTCTTGACTCCTACCTATTAGTCGGCTCTTACGATAGGCAGGGCCTTCTTGCCTTGGTCGTGCTCTTATCTCTGCAAGCCGAATGGACACACACACACACATACACACACACTCTCACACGCACACACACGCACATACGCACACACATATACACTCTTCACCACTCGACTCCTACCCATTAGTCGCCTCTTACGACAGGCAGGGCCTTCTTGCCACGGCCGTGTTCTTATCTCTGCGAGCCGACTGGACACACACACTCACACACACAAATACACACACACACTCACACACGCACACACACGCACACTCACGCACACATACACTCTTCACCTCTCGACTCCTACCCATTAGTCGCCTCTTACGACAGGCAGGGCCTTCTTGCCACGGCCGTGTTCTTATCTCTGAGAGCCGACCGGACACACACACACACACTCACACACGCACACACACGCTCACACGCACTTACACATATACACTCTTCACCTCTCGACTCCTACGCATTAGTCGCCGCTTACGACAGGCAGGGCCTTCTTGGCACAGACGTGTCCTTATCACTGCGAGCCGACTGGACACACACACTCACACACGCACACACACACGCACACACGCACACACACACATACACTCTTCACCTCTCGACTCCTACCAATTAGTCGCCACTTACGACAGGCAGGGCATTCTTGCCTCGGCCGTATTCTTATCTCTGCAAGCCGAACGGACACATACACACTCACACACACAAGCACGCACACACGCACACACACGCACACACACGCACACACACAAAAACACTTTTCACCTCTCGACTCCTACCCATTAGTTGCCTCTTACGACAGGCATGGCCTTCTTGCCTCGGCTGTATTCTAATCTCTGCGAGCCGAATGGACACACACATACATACACACACACACTTACACACGCACAAACACACACACACACCCACACACGCACACACACACACACATACACTCTTCACCTCTCGACTCCTACCAATTAGTCGCCACTTACGACAGGCAGGGCCTTCTTGCCTCGGCCGTATTCTTATCTCTGCAAGCCGAACGGACACATACACAGTTACACACACAAGCACGCACACACGCACACACACGCACACACACAAAAACACTTTTCACCTCTCGACTCCTACCCATTGGTTGCCTCTTACGACAGGCATGGCCCTCTTGCCTCGGCCGTATTTTTATCTCTGCAAGCCGAACGGACACATACAAACTCACACACACAAGCATGCACACACGCACACACACGCACACACACAAAAACACTTTTCACCTCTCGACTCCTACCAATTAGTCGCCACTTACGACAGGCAGGGCCTTCTTGCCTCGGCCGTATTCTTATCTCTGCAAGCCGAACGGACACATACACACTCACACACACACGCACGCACACACGCACACACACAAATACACTCTTCACCTCTCGACTCCTACCCATTAGTCGCCTCTTACGACAGGCATGGCCTTCTTGCCTCTGCCGTATTCTAATCTCTGCGAGCAGAATGGACACACACAAACATACACACACACACTTACACACGCACAAACACACACACACCCACACACCCACACACTCACGTACCCTCTTCACCTCTCGACTCCTACCCATTAGTCGCCTCTTACGACAGGCAGGGACTTCTTGCCACGGCCGTGTTCTTATCTCTGCGAGCCGAACTGACACACACACACTCACACACACACACGCATACACGCACACACGTACGCACACACGCACACACACACATACACTCTTCACCTCTCGACTCCTACCCATTATTCCCCTCTTACGACAGGCATGGACTTTTTGCCACGGCCGTGTTCTTATCTCTGCAAGCAGAACAGACACACACACACACACGCACACACACACACGCACACGCACACGCACACGCACACGCACACACTCTTCACCTCTCGACTCCTACCCATTATTACCTCTTACGACAGGCAGGTACTTCTTGCCACGGCCGTGTTTTTATCTCTGCAAGCCGAACGGACACACACATACACACACACACTCACACACACACACGCACACACGCACGCACACACGCACACACACATACACTCACACACACACAAACATGCACATACGCACACACACATACATTCTTCACCTCTCGACTCCTACCTATTAGTCGTCTCTCACGACAGGCAGGGCCTTCTTGCCTCGGCCGTGTTCTTATCTCTGCAAGCCGAACGGACAAACACACATACTAACACACGCACACACACACGCACACACGCACCCAGACACATACACTCTCCACCTCTCGACTCCTATCCATAAGTCGCCTCTTACGACAGGCATGGCCTTCTTGTCACCGCTTTTTTCTTATCTCTGCGAGCGAAGGGACACACACACACACACACATACACACACACACTCACACACACACACGCACACACGCACGCCTACACGCACACACACATACACTCACACACACACAAACACGCACACACGCACACACACATACATTCTTCACCTCTCCAATCCTACCTATTAGTCGCCTCTCACAACAGGCAGGGCCTTCTTGCCTCGGCCGTGTTCTTATTTCTGCAAGACGAACGGACACACACACACATACTCACACACGCACACACGCACACACACATACACTCACACACACACAAACACGTACACACGCACATACACATACATTCTTCACCTCTCGACTCCTACCTATTAGTCGCCTCTTACGACAGGCAGGGCCTTCTTGCCTTGGCCGTGTTCTTATCTCTGCAAGCCAAACGGACACACACACATACTCACACACGCACACACACACGCACACACGCACACACACACAAACACTCTTCACCTCTCGACTCCTACCTATTAGTCGCCTCTTACGATAGGCAAGGCCTGCTTGCCTCGGTCGTGTTCTTATTTCTGCAAGTTGAACTAACACACACACATACTTACACACGCACACACACACGCACACACGCACACACACACATACACTCTTCACCTCTCGACTCCTACTTATTAGTCGCCCATTACAAGAGGCAGGGCCTTCTTGCCTTGGCCGTATTCTTATCTCTGCAAGCCAAACAGACACACACACATACACACACACTTACACACGCACACGCACGCACACGCACACGCACACACTCTTCACCTCTCGACTCCTATCCATTAGTCGCCTCTTAAGACAGGCAGGGCCTTCTTGCCACGGACGTATACCTATCTCTGCAAACCGAACGGACACACACACACACTTGCACACATACACACACACACACACATACACGCTTCACCTCTCGACTTCTACCCATTAGTCGCTCCTTACAGCAAGCATGGCCTTCTTGCCACGGACGTATGCTTATCTCTGCGAGCCGAAAAGATACACACACATACACACACACATACACACACATACTCACACACACACGCACACACGCACACACACACATACACTCTTCACCTCTTGACTCCTACCTATTAGTCGGCTCTTACGATAGGCAGGGCCTTCTTGCCTTGGTCGTGCTCTTATCTCTGCAAGCCGAATGGACACACACACACACATACACACACACTCTCACACGCACACACACGCACATACGCACACACATATACACTCTTCACCACTCGACTCCTACCCATTAGTCGCCTCTTACGACAGGCAGGGCCTTCTTGCCACGGCCGTGTTCTTATCTCTGCGAGCCGACTGGACACACACACTCACACACACAAATACACACACACACTCACACACGCACACACACGCACACTCACGCACACATACACTCTTCACCTCTCGACTCCTACCCATTAGTCGCCTCTTACGACAGGCAGGGCCTTCTTGGCACAGACGTGTCCTTATCACTGCGAGCCGACCGGACACACACACTCACACACGCACACACACACGCACACACGCACACACACACATACACTCTTCACCTCTCGACTCCTACCAATTAGTCGCCACTTACGACAGGCAGGGCATTCTTGCCTCGGCCGTATTCTTATCTCTGCAAGCCGAACGGACACATACACACTCACACACACAAGCACGCACACACGCACACACACGCACACACACAAAAACACTTTTCACCTCTCGACTCCTACCCATTAGTTGCCTCTTACGACAGGCATGGCCTTCTTGCCTCGGCTGTATTCTAATCTCTGCGAGCCGAATGGACACACACATACATACACACACACACTTACACACGCACAAACACACACACACACCCACACACGCACACACACACACACACATACACTCTTCACCTCTCGACTCCTACCAATTAGTCGCCACTTACGACAGGCAGGGCCTTCTTGCCTCGGCCGTATTCTTATCTCTGCAAGCCGAACGGACACATACACACTTACACACACAAGCACGCACACACGCACACACACGCACACACACAAAAACACTTTTCACCTCTCGATTCCTACACATTGGTTGCCTCTTACGACAGGCATGGCCCTCTTGCCTCTGCCGTATTTTTATCTCTGCAAGCCGAACGGACACATACAAACTCACACACACAAGCACGCACACACGCACACACACGCACACACATAAAAACACTTTTCACCTCTCGACTCCTACCAATTAGTCGCCACTTACGACAGGCAGGGCCTTCTTGCCTCGGCCGTATTCTTATCTCTGCAAGCCGAACGGACACATACACACTCACACACACACGCACGCACACACGCACACACACAAATACACTCTTCACCTCTCGACTCCTACCCATTAGTCGCCACTTACGACAGGCATGGCCTTCTTGCCTCTGCCGTATTCTAATCTCTGCGAGCAGAATGGACACACACAAACATACACTTACACACGCACAAACACACACACACCCACACACGCACACACTCACGTACCCTCTTCACCTCTCGACTCCTACCCATTAGTCGCCTCTTACGACAGGCAGGGACTTCTTGCCACGGCCGTGTTCTTATCTCTGCAAGCAGAACAGACACACACACACACACACGCACACACACACACACGCACACGCACACGCACACGCACACGCACACACACATACACTCACACACACACAAACACGCACATACGCACACACACATACATTCTTCACCTCTCGACTCCTACCTATTAGTCGTCTCTCACGACAGGCAGGGCCTTCTTGCCTCGGCCGTGTTCTTATCTCTGCAAGCCGAACGGACAAACACACATACTCACACACGCACACACACACGCACACACGCACCCAGACACATACACTCTTCACCTCTCGACTCCTACCCATTATCCCTCTCTTACGACAGGCAGGGACTTTTTGACAAGGCCGTGTTCTTATCTCTGCAAGCCGAACGGACACACACACACACACGCACACACACACACGCACATGTACACGCACACGCACACACTCTTCACCTCTCGACTCCTACCCATTATTCTCCTCTTACGACAGGCAGGTACTTCTTGCCACGGCCGTGTTCTTATCTCTGCAAGCCGAACGGACACACACATACACACACACACTCACACACACACACGCACACACGCACGCACACACGCACACACACATACACTCACACACACACAAACACGCACATACGCACACACACATACATTCTTCACCTGTCGACTCCTACCTATTAGTCGTCTCTCACGACAGGCAGGGCCTTCTTGCCTCGGCCGTGTTCTTATCTCTGCAAGCCGAAGGGACACACACACATACACACACACACTCACAAACACACACACACTCACGCACGCACACACGCACACACACATACACTCACACACACACAAACACGCACACACGCACACACACATACATTCTTCACCTCTCGACTCCTACCTATTAGTCGCCTCTTACGATAGGCAGGGCCTTCTTGCCTTGGCCGTGTTCCTATCACTGCAATCCGAACGGACACACACACATACTCACACACGCACACAAACATACACTTTCACCTCTCGACTCCTACCTATTAGTCGCCTCTTACGATAGGCAGGGCCTTCTTGCCTCGGTCGTGTTCTTATTTCTGCAAGCCGAACTAACACACACACATACTCACACACGCACACACACACGCACACAAGCACACACACACATACACTCTTCACCTCTCGACTCCTACTTATTACTCTGCCGTATTCTAATCTCTGCGAGCCGAATGGACACACACAAACATACACACACACACTTACACACGCACAAACACACACACACCCACACACGCACACCCTCACGTACCCTCTTCACCTCTCGACTCCATCCCATTAGTCGCCTCTTACGACAGGCAGGGACTTCTTGCCACGGCCGTGTTCTTATCTCTGCAAGCCGAACGGATACACACACACGCGCACACACAAACACACGCACACAGGCACACACGCACACACGCACACACGCACACGCACACATTCTCCACCTCTCGATTCCTATCCATTAGTCGCCTCTTACGACAGGCAGGGCCTTCTTGCCACTGCCGTGTTCTTATCTCTGCGAGACGACCGGACAGACACACACACTCACACACGCACACACACACATACACTCTTCACCTCTCGACTCCTACCCATTAGTCGCTACTTACGACAGGCAGGGCCTTCTTGCCTCGGCCGTATTCTAATCTCTGCGAGCCGAATGGACACACACATACATACACACACACTTACACACGCACAAACATACACACACCCACACACGCACACACACACATACACTATTCACCTCTCGACTCCTACCTATTAGTCGCCCCATACAAGAGGCAGGGCCTTCTTGCCTCGGCCGTATTCTTATCTCTGCGAGCCGACTGGACACACACACTCACACACACACAAATACACACACACTCACACACGCACACACACGCACACGCCTCTTACGACAGGCAGGGCCTTCTTGCCACGGCCGTGTTCTTATCTCAGCGAGCCGACTGGACACACACACTCACACACACAAATACACACACGCACACACGCACACTTAAACACACATACACTTTTCACCTCTCGACTCCTACCCATTAGTCGCCTCTTACGACAAGCAGAGCCTTCTTGCCAAGGCGGTGTTCTTATCTCTGCAAGCCGAACGGACACACACACACGCACACACAAACACACGCACAGAGGCATACACGCACACACGCACACGCACACGCACACACTCTCCACCTCTCGACTCCTATCCATTAGTCGCCTCTTAAAACAGGCAGGGCCTTCTTGCCACAGACGTATTCCTATCTCAGCGAGCCGAACGGACACACACACACACTTGCACACACACAAACACACACACACACACATACACTCTTCACCTCTCGACTCCTACCCATTAGTCGTCTCTTACGACAGGCATGGCCTTCTTGCCACGGCTGTTTTCTTATCTCTGCGAGCCGAAGGGATACACACACACACAAACACGCACACACACTTACTCACAAACACACGCACACGCATACACTTACACAAGCACACACACACGCACACACGCATACACACATACACTCTTCACCTCTCGACTCCTACTTATTAGTCGCCCCTTACAAGAGGCAGGGCCTTCTTGCCTCGGCCGTATTCTTATCTCTGCAAGCCAAACAGACACACACATACACACACACACGCACACACACGCACACACGCACACACACACACACACACATACACTCTTCACCTCTCGACTCCTACCCATTAGTCGTCTCTTACGACAGGCATGGCCTTCTTGCCACGGCTGTTTTCTTATCTCTGCGAGCCGAAGGGATACACACACACACATACACGCACACACACACACTCACAAACACACGCACACGCATACACTTACACAAGCACACACACACGCACACACGCATACACACATACACTCTTCACCTCTCGACTCCTACTTATTAGTCGCCCCTTACAAGAG
Source organism: Diabrotica undecimpunctata (assembly GCF_040954645.1). Lineage (NCBI taxonomy): Eukaryota > Metazoa > Arthropoda > Insecta > Coleoptera > Chrysomelidae > Diabrotica > Diabrotica undecimpunctata. Next base: position 350,751 of record NW_027311901.1, on the reverse strand, counting down.
GCAGGGCCTTCTTGCCTCGGCCGTATTCTTATCTCTGCAAGCCAAACAGACACACACATACACACACACACACGCACACACACGCACACACGCACACACACACACACACACATACCCTCTTCACCTCTCGACTCCTACCCATAAGTCGCCTCTTAACGACAGGCAGTGCCTTCTTGCCACGGCCGTGTTCTCATCTCTGCGAGCCGACCGGACACACACACACACTGACACACACACATACACATACACACTCACACACGCACGCACACACGCACACACACACATACACTCTTCACCTCTCGACTCCTACCCATTATTCTCCTCTTACGACAGGCATGGCCTTCTTGCCACCGCTTTTTTCTTATCTCTGCGAGCGAAGGGACACACACACACACACACACATACACACACACACTCACACACACACACGCACACACACACGCACACACGCACACACACATACACTCACACACACACAAACACGCACACACGCACACACACATACATTCTTCACCTCTCGACTCCTACCCATTAGTCGCCTCTTACGACAGGCAGGGCCTTCTTGCCTTGGCCGTGTTCTTATCTCTGCAAGCCGAACGGACACACACACATACTCACACACGTACACACGCACACACGCATACACACATACACTCTTCACCTCTCGACTCCTACTTATTAGTCGCCCTTTACAAGAGGCAGGGCCTTCTTGCCTCGGCCGTATTCTTATCTCTGCAAGCCAAACAGACACACACACATACACACACACACGTACACACACGCACACACGCACACACACACATACACCCTTCACCTCTCGACTCCTACCCATTAGTCGCCTCTTAACGACAGGCAGTGCCCTCTTGCCACGGCCGTGTTCTCATCTCTGCGAGCCGACCGGACACACACACACACACACTGACACACACACACACACATACCTATTACTCGCCTCTCACGACAGGCAGGGCCTTCTTGCCTCGGCCGTGTTCTTATCTCTGCAAGACGAACGGACACACACACATACTCACACACGCACACACGCACACACACATACACTCACACACACACAAACACGCACACACGCACACACACATACATTCTTCACCTCTCGACTCCTACCTATTAGTCGCCTCTTACGACAGGCAGGGCCTTCTTGCCTTGGCCGTGTTCTTATCTCTGCAAGCCGAACGGACACACACACATACTCACACACGCACACACACACGCACACACGCACACACACACATACACTCTTCACCTCTCGACTCCTACCTATTAGCCGCCTCTTACGATAGGCAGGGCCTTCTTGCCTCGGTCGTGTTCTTATTTCTGCAAGCCGAACTAACACACACACATACTCACACACGCACACACGCACGCACACACGCACACACGCACACACACATACACACACACACACACAAACACGCACACATGCACACACACATACATTCTTCACCTCTCGTCTCCTACCTATTATTCGCCTCTTACGACAGGCATGGCCTTCTTGCCTTGGCCGTGTTCTTATCTCTGCAAGCCGAACGGACACACACACATACTTACACACGCACACACACACGCACACACGCACACACACATACACTCTTCACCTCTCGACTCCTACTTATTAGTCGCCCATTACAAGAGGCAGGGCCTTCTTGCCTCGGCCGTAATCTTATCTCTGCAAGCCAAACAGACACACACACATACACACACTTACACATGCACACACACGCAAACGCACAGGCACACACTCTCCACCTCTCGACTCCTATTCATTAGTCGCCTCTTAAGACAGGCAGGGCCTTCTTGCCACGGACGTATACCTATCTCTGCGAGCCGAACGGACACACACACACACTTGCACACATACACACACACACATGCACGCTTCACCTCTAGACTCCTACCCATTAGTCGCTCCTTACAGCAAGCATGGCCTTCCTGCCACGGACGTATTCTTATCTCTGCGAGCCGAAGGGGTACACACACACATACATACACACATACACACACACACATACTCACACACGCACGCACACACGCACACACACATACACTCACACACACACAAACACGCACACACGCACACACACATACATTCTTCACCTCTCGACTCCTACCTATTAGTCGCCTCTTACGAATAGGCAGGGCATTGCCTCGGTCGTGCTCTTATCTCTGCAAGCCGAACGGACACACACACACATACACACTCTCACACGCACACACACGCACATACGCACACACATATACACTACTCACCACTCGACTCCTACCCATTAGTCGCCTCTTACGACAGGCAGGGCCTTCTTGCCACGGCCGTGTTCTTATCTCTGCGGGCCGACTGGACACACACACTCACACACACAAATACACACACACACTCACACACGCACACACACGCACACACGCACACTCACACCCACATACACTACTCACCTCTCGACTCCTACCCATTAGTCGCCTCTTACGACAGGCAGGGCATTCTTGCCTCGGCCGTATTCTTATCTCTGCAAGCCGAACGGACACATACACACTCACACACACAAGCACGCACACACGCACACACACGCACACACACAAAAACACTTTTCACCTCTCGACTCCTACCCATTAGTTGCCTCTTACGACAGGCATGGCCTTCTTGCCTCGGCTGTATTCTAATCTCTGCGAGCCGAATGGACACACACATACATACACACACACACTTACACACGCACAAACACACACACACACCCACACACGCACACACACACACACACATACACTCTTCACCTCTCGACTCCTACCAATTAGTCGTCACTTACGACAGGCAGGGCCTTCTTGGCACAGACGTGTCCTTATCACTGCGAGCCGACCGGACACACACACTCACACACGCACACACACACGCACACACGCACACACACACATACACTCTTCACCTCTCGACTCCTACCAATTAGTCGCCACTTACGACAGGCAGGGCATTCTTGCCTCGGCCGTATTCTTATCTCTGCAAGCCGAACGGACACACACATACTCACACACGCACACACACACGCACACACACACACACACACAATAACTCTCCACCTCTCGACTCCTATCCATTAGTCGCCTCTTACGACAGGCAGGGCCTTCTTGCCTTGGCCGTGTTCTTATCTCTGCAAGCCGAACGGACACACACACACATACTCACACACGCACACTGTAACGATGAGTCCAAGCCATCACCGTTAAACCAGCGTGCGCGCGAACCAACCCATGAAGTAGGAGTGTATCGACAGTAGAAAGGGCAAAGCTCCGCTATATAAACGGCAACATTTCCTCACAGAGACAGAATCGACAGGTGTTGACTGAAGGTTCTCTCTTCCCTACCCCGGCTTGCGGACGTGTTGAGTTCACAAGTTGTTTCCTTTTCTTTTACCGTCTTTACCCGAAAAGCGTGTTGAGCTTTTCACTACCCGTACTCTGAAACAGTCGTGTTGAGACTGTCGAGGAGTGTCCTATTAACCCGAATCACTTAAGGGACGTGTTGAGTTCCTTTCCTTTCTTTATACCTATCGTCCGCTGTTATTAAATCGATACAACGTTACCCTAAAATTTCAGATACACACTCGTTTGCCGATAAGACCAGTTCCATATGACAAGGTCAAGCTTAATTTGAATAAATAGGCCAGGTACTGAGAAGACTAAACTAAATTGTAAATATGTACATAAGATTTTTGTCAATTTAATTTAAGGAAGACAATAAAGTTTTATTTTTATTTTGAACTCTGTCTCTGACTGTCTAAAAGCTACCCGGATAGTGACTCCCACGAGAGGACGTCACAAATGGCGCCCGAGCAGAAAAATACGTTTTAAACAATAATACCGACCGAATTCCGAATTTTATTTTTATGAGACAGTACTACATTTCAAATTTTAATCAAAGACAAGGTGATTCACAGTTCAAAAATGACAGACGCTCCGGAAACGTCGAAGGTTAGTTGGGTGTACCTATTAAAGAAAGACGAACTTATAGCCGAATTAACAAACAGAGAACAGCCGACGGAAGGGAATTTCAGCGAGCTAAGAGCGAGATTACTTGCGATCATCAAGGCACCATCTCAAAAAGGCCAAAACCCAGAGGAAATAGAAGAAAACCAGATGGAAGACAGACAAAGAAAGATGGAAATAGTACGCAAATGGGGGTTACACTTTGACGGTTCAAGAGACCCAATAGAATTCATAGAACGGTTGAAAGAACTCCAGACAGCTTACGGCCTACAAGACACCCACGTTTTACAAGCTCTACCAGAAACATTAAACGGGAAAGCATTACTATGGTACAGAAACAATAATAAATATTGGAACGAATTAAAAGACTTTGAACAAGATTTCCGCAATTTCTTCGTGTCCTCCGTTCTCACGCAATCTCTGGAAGCTCAAATCCGGAACCGACTCCAACGAAACAACGAAGGTGTAAAAGACTACATCATTGATATTCAAACAATGATCAGAAGACATGGTGAATTCAATCACCAAGAAGAACTAAACAGGATATACACCAATATGAACCCGAAATACAAGTTGTATATAAAGAGGCAAGACGTATCGTCAACACAGGACATCATCAGACTAGCGGAAGAATATGATATGGTCCAAAAAGAAATATACAACAGAAACAATACACGGTGTGACTGGACACAGGCAAATAGTCATAATAACAAAATACAGAATTTCGACAGACAGACTTGTTGTTGGAGATGCGGCCGCAGAGGCCACAACAGAAGAAACTGCAGAGCTATCGCTGTACTCTTCTGCAGCCATTGCGGAACCCGAGGAACAACTTCCAATAACTGCCAACGTAGAAGCCGACCGTAAAACTCCAACAGGACTGGACAAGAAGGAGGCAGCCCAGTCAGCATTTAGAGTCCTCCCTAACAACCTCCAGCTACGCACACTATACAGATCAACGACCCCACACAACGATAACGTTCAGCAACGGTAAAAAGTTAAGAGCACTAATAGACACAGGAGCCCAAAATTCGTTTATAGGACAAAAAGGTAAAAAAATATTGGAACAATGTGGAACAAAAAGCGACAGAAAAGCTTTAAAGATCACGCTGGCAGATGGAAAAACCAGCAACATAGAAATCTGTTTTACAGCAAAATGTTCCATAGACAACGTTTGGAGAAAAGCCAAGCTACATTTTTTACCAAACCTAGCTTCAGAAGTAGTACTGGGAATGCATGAAATAACAAGATGGGGCCTTGATTTATCAAACATCTTAAATAGAAATCGCGTAAGAAGGAGAGAACAATACCCAACCAGGACAGAACACGGATCCAGATCGTACAATGCAGATAATAACCGAATACCGACCAATTCCAGGGTCAACGAAACACCAACCGCAAGACATCCGCTCCAACAGAGAAGCAAAATATATAACAAAACGACCCACCGACTACCGACCGATACCGCGGTCGAAGACCAGACCGAAAATATACCGACTACCGACCGATACCGCGGTCGACAACCAGACCGAAGATATACCGAACTACCGACCGATACCGCGGCCGACGACCAGACCGAAGATATTCCGTCATACATACCGGAATTCACGAACAGTCCAATACGAGAGCAGCTCGACATCAGTACTACACTAAACAATACCGAAAAAAAACAATTACAGGAATTGTTACTAACAGAATTGGAGAAATTTAAACAAATTAAAGGAACAACACATCTAACCGAACATACAATAAAACTCAAACATAATACACCGATCAAACAAAGATACAGGCCCCGAAACCCGGCAATGCAGAAGATCATAAACGATGAGATAGATAAGATGCTAGAAGAGAACGTGATAGAAACATCCAATAGCCCGTACAGTTCCCCCATCGTCCTAGTAAAAAAGAAGGATAACAACGGATACAGATTTTGCATCGATTTTAGGAAAATCAACGACATCTCAGAAAAAGATGCCTACCCATTACCGTACATCAATCATATCCTAGAAAAGTTAAAATCTGCAAAATATTTTACCACGTTAGATCTAAAAAATGGATATTGGCAAGTACCACTTTCCGAAGCAAGCAAACCCTTGACCGCTTTCATAGCACCAGGAAAAGGACTATTCCAGTTCAAAGTACTTCCATTCGGATTACACGCCGCCTCCGCTACTTTTCAACGATTACTAGATACAGTAATCGGCCCAGAAATGGAACCACATGCATTCGCCTATTTAGACGACATAATAGTACTGGGGAAAACGTTCGAGGAACATATGGAAAACTTAAAAGAAGTACTTCACAGACTACAGCAGGCCAAACTACGAATTAATATAGACAAATGTAAATTCTGCAAAGAAGAAATAAATTATTTAGGCCATGTAGTAAACAAAACGGGAATAAAAGTGGACGACAACAAGACAAAAGCTATAGTCGAATATCCCGCACCAAAAACCGTTAAACAACTACGCCGATTTTTGGGCATCATCTCATGGTATAGGAGATTTATAAAAGATTTTTCACGAACTGCAGCCCCTTTAACAAAGCTACTAAAGAAAAAACAACATTGGACTTGGGACAGAGACCAAGAGGAAGCATTTAACAAAATAAAATTACTACTGACACAAGCTCCAATACTGATCTGCCCGGACTTCCAGAAAAGATTTTTTTTTACAATCTGACGCTTCGAACCACGGTTTAGGAGTAGCTTTAGTACAAACAAACGACGAAGGACAGGAACAAGTCATCGCTTACGCAAGTCGAACCCTAACAAATGCCGAAAAAAATTACAGCGTTACAGAAAAAGAACTACTAGCGATCATCTTCGGTATAGAAAAGATGAAACCCTACATCGAAGGATACCCATTTTCAATTATCACAGATCATCAAAGTCTACGATACTTACAAACAATGGAAAACCCTACAGGTAGAATAGCTAGATGGGCAATGCTGCTACAACAATTTGACTTCGATGTCATTTACAGAAAGGGCTCCCAGAACGTCCTGGCCGACGCGCTCTCTAGAGAACCAGTAGATCTGGTTTGCATAATAAACGTAGAAGATGTAGAACCCGACGAATGGTACAATAAAGCTTTAAATAAAATCCAGACAAATCCGCAACTATTTCCAGACTACTCTATCAAAGATGGACTTCTCTATCGACACTTCTGGGACAAATACGATTTAAAAGAGACAGAAGTATCCAACCCCTGGAAACTATGCATCCCAAACCACAAGAGACAACAACTCCTGGCAGAAAACCACGAGCAACCGACCGCAGGACATCTAGGAATAGCCAAAACAATAACCCGCCTAGCTAGAAAATACTACTGGCCAGGGATGTTTAAAGACGCCGCAAAGTTCGTCAGGAACTGCAAGAACTGTCAGCAATTTAAGCCGCAACAAAGCTTAACTCCAGGCCGCATGCAATCTACACAAATTCCGCCACATCCATGGCACACCGTTTCAACCGACATCATAGGACCCCTTCCAACATCCAGCAAAGGAAACAAATATATAATGACATTCCAGGACACCTTTTCAAAATGGGTCGAAGCCATACCGATCAGAACAGCAACGGCAAAATCAGTCTGTCAGAACTTAAAAGATAAAATCATTATGAGATTCGGATCACCCAAAGAACTAATATCAGACAACGCAAGAACATACGATAACAGGGAAGTACGAAAGTTGCTAGACGAATTCCAGATTTCTAAAAGAAACATTCCGCCATATTCTCCCCAGAATAATCCAGTAGAAAGAACAAACAGAGTAATCAAAACAATGATAGCTCAGTTCTGCGATAATAACCATAAGAAATGGGACACGAGCCTTCCAGAACTACTATTCGCATATAATACAGCTAAACACGATTCAACGGGTTTCTCCCCAGCCTTCCTGAACTTTGGACACGAACTAGAAATTCCAAGTAAAGTCGTAAACACCCCAAACGACACACAACATACCGATCAAAACATAAAATGGCATAAACTACGAGAAACATTCGAATTAGTACGTACAAACCTGGCAAAAGCTTTTACAACTCAAAGCCATTACTACAACTTACGACGAAGAGAGTGGAAACTTACAATAAACGACAAAGTCATGAAAAGGGAATACCAACTCTCAAATGCCGCCAAAAATTTTAACGCCAAATTAGCACCGAAATTTTCAGGCCCATATACTATAACAAAAGTGTGTTCTAATGTAATATTCAAATTAAAACACGACGATAAAAACCGTACAATAACAGCTCATATCAAAGACCTAAAACCCGCATTTACCGATTTCCCTACTCCTTAATCAGTCCAAGCAATTACAGTCAACACCAAGTAGTGACAGTATATTTTAATACAGTTTACAGTTACCTTCAAATACAATGTCAGACACATTAGAAATATATTACAGTGACATAGAAATGGACGGCACAGTTACGCCGCCACCATACACCGTTCCAGAAGTAATATCACCATTAGGGAACACACCAAAACCTAACACCCCGGGCAAAGGCTGCGAGCCCCTGATAAAGGCTATTTCCAAATTCAAGAACCTTTTCGATGAACCAACCATGGGCATCACAAAAATTCAGAAAGTCCAGTCAATTCCAGTGTCAATCCCGCTGCTCTCACTAGTTCCGCCGCAGCATAAAGGAAAAAAATACAGACTGAGACCCCCGAACCAGGTGCTGAGGATAAAAACCAATAATTGAAGCCCCACGAAGGAAGACGTTTTTTTTTAAAGAGAGAGGAAGACGATTTTTTGTTTAAGAAGACGATATTTATATTTTTTTTTAGGGCGGACATTTTTTATTTCGATGTATTGTAAATTTTTTTTTAGGGTAACCAAGTACCTGGCAAGGAATAAAAATAAAAAAAAAATTTTGTTCCAAAATTTTTTTTTCCCCAGGAAGAGGGGGTGTAACGATGAGTCCAAGCCATCACCGTTAAACCAGCGTGCGCGCGAACCAACCCATGAAGTAGGAGTGTATCGACAGTAGAAAGGGCAAAGCTCCGCTATATAAACGGCAACATTTCCTCACAGAGACAGAATCGACAGGTGTTGACTGAAGGTTCTCTCTTCCCTACCCCGGCTTGCGGACGTGTTGAGTTCACAAGTTGTTTCCTTTTCTTTTACCGTCTTTACCCGAAAAGCGTGTTGAGCTTTTCACTACCCGTACTCTGAAACAGTCGTGTTGAGACTGTCGAGGAGTGTCCTATTAACCCGAACCACTTAAGGGACGTGTTGAGTTCCTTTCCTTTCTTTATACCTATCGTCCGCTGTTATTAAATCGATACAACGTTACCCTAAAATTTCAGATACACACTCGTTTGCCGATAAGACCAGTTCCATATGACAAAGTCAAGCTTAATTTGAATAAATAGGCCAGGTACTGAGAAGACTAAACTAAATTGTAAATATGTACATAAGATTTTTGTCAATTTAATTTAAGGAAGACAATAAAGTTTTATTTTTATTTTGAACTCTGTCTCTGACTGTCTAAAAGCTACCCGGATAGTGACTCCCACGAGAGGACGTCACAACACACACACGCACACACGCACACACACACACATACACTCTTCACCTCTCGACTCCTACCTATTAGCCGCCTCTTACGATAGGCAGGGCCTTCTTGCCTCGGTCGTGTTCTCATTTCTGCAAGCCGAACTAACACACACACATACTCACACACGCACACACGCACGCACACACGCACACACACATACACTCACACACACACAAACACGCACACACGCACACGCACACACTCTCCACCTCTCGACTCCTATCCATTAGTCGCCTCTTAAGACAGGCAGGGCCTTCTTGCCACGGACGTATACCTATCTCTGCGAGCCGAACGGACACACACCCACACACTTGCACACATACACACACACATACACGCTTCACCTCTCGACTCCTACCCATAGGTCGCTCCTTACAGCAAGCATGGCCTTCCTGCCACGGACGTATTCTTATCTCTGCGAGCCGAAGGGCTACACACACACATACACACACACATACACACACACATACTCACACACGCACGCACACACGCACACACACATACACTCACACACACAAACACGCACATACGCACACACACATACATTCTTCACCTCTCGACTCCTACCTATTAGTCGCCTCTTACGATAGGCAGAGCCTTCTTGCCTCGGTCGTGCTCTTATCTCTGCAAGCCGACTGGTCACACACACTCACACACACAAATACACACACACACTCACACACGCACACACACGCACACACGCACACACATATACACTCTTCACCACTCGACTCCTACCCATTCGTCGCGTCTTACGACAGGCAGGGCCTTCTTGCGACGGCCGTGTTCTTATCTCTGCACGCCGACTGGACACACACACTCACACACACAAATACACACACACACTAACACACGCACACACACGCACACACGCACACTCACACACATACACTCTTCACCTCTCGACTCCTACCCATTAGTCGCCTCTAACGACAGGCAGGGCCTTCTTGCCACGGCCGTGTTCTTATCTCTGCGAGCCGACTGGACACACACACACTCACACACACAAATACACACACACACTCACACACGCACGCACACACGCACACACACATACACTCACACACACACAAACACGCACACACGCACACACACATACATTCTTCACCTCTCGACTCCTACCTATTAGTCGCCTCTTACGATAGGCAGGGCCTTCTTGCCTCGGTCGTGCTCTTATCTCTGCAAGCCGAACGGACACACACACATACACACACACACATACACACACACTCTCACACGCACACACACGCACATACGCACACACATATACACTCTTCACCACTCGACTCCTACCCATTCGTCGCCTCTTACGACAGGCAGGGCCTTCTTGCAACGGCCGTGTTCTTATCTCTGCGAGCCGACTGGACACACACACTCACACACACAAATACACACACACTCACACACGCACACACACGCACACACGCACACTCACACAACATACACTCTTCACCTCTCGACTCCTACCCACCAGTCGCCTCTTACGACAGGCAGGGCCTTCTTGCCACGGCCGTGTTCTTATCTCTGCGAGCCGAATGGACACACACACACTCACACACACAAATACACACACACTCACACACGCACACACCCGCACACTCACACACACATACACTCTTCACCTCTCGACTCCTACCCATTAGTCGCCTCTTACGACAGGCAGGGCCTTCTTGGCACGGACGTGTCCTTATCACTGCGAGCCGACCGGACACACACACACTCACACACGCACACACATACGCACACACGCACACACACATACACTCTTCACCTCTCGACTCCTACCCATTAGTCGCTCCTTACAGCAAGCATGGCCTTCCTGCCACGGACGTATTCTTATCTCTGCGAGCAGAAGGGCCACACACACACATACACACACACATACTCACACACGCACGCACACACGCACACACACATACACTCACACACACACAAACACGCACACACGCACACACACATACATTCTTCACCTCTCGACTCCTACCTATTAGCCGCCTCTTACGATAGGCAGGGCCTTCTTGCCTCGGTCGTGTTCTCATTTCTGCAAGCCGAACTAACACACACACATACTCACACACGCACACACGCACGCACACACGCACACACACATACACTCACACACACACAAACACGCACACACGCACACGCACACACTCTCCACCTCTCGACTCCTATCCATTAGTCGCCTCTTAAGACAGGCAGGGCCTTCTTGCCACGGACGTATACCTATCTCTGCGAGCCGAACGGACACACACCCACACACTTGCACACATACACACACACACATACACGCTTCACCTCTCGACTCCTACCCATAGGTCGCTCCTTACAGCAAGCATGGCCTTCCTGCCACGGACGTATTCTTATCTCTGCGAGCCGAAGGGCTACACACACACATACACACACACATACACACACACATACTCACACACGCACGCACACACGCACACACACATACACTCACACACACAAACACGCACATACGCACACACACATACATTCTTCACCTCTCGACTCCTACCTATTAGTCGCCTCTTACGATAGGCAGAGCCTTCTTGCCTCGGTCGTGCTCTTATCTCTGCAAGCCGACTGGTCACACACACTCACACACACAAATACACACACACACTCACACACGCACACACACGCACACACGCACACACATATACACTCTTCACCACTCGACTCCTACCCATTCGTCGCCTCTTACGACAGGCAGGGCCTTCTTGCGACGGCCGTGTTCTTATCTCTGCACGCCGACTGGACACACACACTCACACACACAAATACACACACACACTCACACACGCACACACACGCACACACGCACACTCACACACATACACTCTTCACCTCTCGACTCCTACCCATTAGTCGCCTCTAACGACAGGCAGGGCCTTCTTGCCACGGCCGTGTTCTTATCTCTGCGAGCCGACTGGACACACACACACTCACACACACAAATACACACACACACTCACACACGCACACACCCGCACACTCACACACACATACACTCTTCACCTCTCGACTCCTACCCATTAGTCGCCTCTTACGACAGGCAGGGCCTTCTTGGCACGGACGTGTCCTTATCACTGCGAGCCGACCGGTCACACACACACTCACACACGCACACACACACGCACACACGCACACACACACATACACCCTTCACCTCTCGACTCCTACCCATTAGTCGCTCCTTACAGCAAGCATGGCCTTCCTGCCACGGACGTATTCTTATCTCTGCGAGCCGAAGGGCTACACACACACATACACACACATACACACACACACATACTCACACACGCACGCACACACGCACACACACATACACTCACACACACACAAACACGCACACACGCACACACACATACATTCTTCACCTCTCGACTCCTACCTATTAGTCGCCTCTTACGATAGGCAGGGCCTTCTTGCCTCGGTCGTGCTCTTATCTCTGCAAGCCGAACGGACACACACACATACACACACACACATACACACACACTCTCACACGCACACACACGCACATACGCACACACATATACACTCTTCACCACTCGACTCCTACCCATTCGTCGCCTCTTACGACAGGCAGGGCCTTCTTGCGACGGCCGTGTTCTTATCTCTGCGAGCCGACTGGACACACACACTCACACACACAAATACACACACACTCACACACGCACACACACGCACACACGCACACTCACACAACATACACTCTTCACCTCTCGACTCCTACCCACCAGTCGCCTCTTACGACAGGCAGGGCCTTCTTGCCACGGCCGTGTTCTTATCTCTGCGAGCCGACTGGACACACACACACTCACACACACAAATACACACACACTCACACACGCACACACCCGCACACTCACACACACATACACTCTTCACCTCTCGACTCCTACCCATTAGTCGCCTCTTACGACAGGCAGGGCCTTCTTGGCACGGACGTGTCCTTATCACTGCGAGCCGACCGGACACACACACACTCACACACGCACACACATACGCACACACGCACACACACATACACTCTTCACCTCTCGACTCCTACCCATTAGTCGCTCCTTACAGCAAGCATGGCCTTCCTGCCACGGACGTATTCTTATCTCTGCGAGCAGAAGGGCTACACACACACATACACACACACATACTCACACACGCACGCACACACGCACACACACATACACTCACACACACACAAACACGCACACACGCACACACACATACATTCTTCACCTCTCGACTCCTACCTATTAGTCGCCTCTTACGATAGGCAGGGCCTTCTTGCCTCGGTCGTGCTCTTATCTCTGCAAGCCGAATGGACACACACACACATACACACACACTCTCACACGCACACACACGCACATACGCACACACATATACACTCTTCACCACTCGACTCCTACCCATTCGTCGCCTCTTACGACAGGCAGGGCCTTCTTGCGACGGCCGTGTTCTTATCTCTGCGAGCCTACTGGACACACACACTCACACACACAAATACACACACACACTCACACACGCACACACCCGCACACTCACACACACATACACTCTTCACCTCTCGACTCCTACCCATTAGTCGCCTCTTACGACAGGCAGGGCCTTCTTGGCACGGACGTGTCCTTATCACTGCGAGCCGACCGGTCACACACACACTCACACACGGACACACACACGCACACACGCACACACACACATACACTCTTCACCTCTCGACTCCTACCCATTAGTCGCTCCTTACAGCAAGCATGGCCTTCCTGCCACGGACGTATTCTTATCTCTGCGAGCCAAACAGACACACACACATACACACACACTTACACACGCACACACACGCACACGCACACGCACACACTCTCCACCTCTCGACTCCTATCCATTAGTCGCCTCTTAGGACAGGCAGGGCCTTCTTGCCACGGACGTATACCTATCTCTGCAAACCGAACGGACACACACACACACACTTGCACACATACACACACATACACGCTTCACCTCTCGACTCCTACCCATTAGTCGCTCCTTACAGCAAGCATGGCCTTCTTGCCACGGACGTATGCTTATCTCTGCGAGCCGAAGGGATACACACACACATACACACACACATACACACACATACTCACACACACGCACACACGCACACACACACATATACTCTTCACCTCTTGACTCCTACCTATTAGTCGGCTCTTACGATAGGCAGGGCCTTCTTGCCTCGGTCGTCCTCTTATCTCTGCAAGCCGAATGGACACACACACACATACACACACACACTCTCACACGCACACACACGCACATACGCACACACATATACACTCTTCACCACTCGACTCCTACCCATTAGTCGCCTCTTACGACAGGCAGGGCCTTCTTGCCACGGCCGTGTTCTTATCTCTGCGAGCCGACTGGACACACACTCACACACACAAATACACACACACACTCACACACGCACACACACGCACACACGCACACTCACACACAAATACACTCTTCACCTCTCGACTCCTACCCATTAGTCGCCTCTTACGACAGGCAGGGCCTTCTTGCCACGGCCGTGTTCTTATCTCTGCGAGCCGACTGGACACACACACACTCACACACACAAATACACACACACACTCACACACGCACACACACGCACACTCACACACACATACACTCTTCACCTCTCGACCCCTACCCATTAGTCGCCTCTTACGACAGGCAGGGCCTTCTTGCCACGGCCGTGTTCTTATCTCTGAGAGCCGACCGGACACACACACACACACACTCACACACGCACACACACGCTCACACGCACTTATACACATACACTCTTCACCTCTCGACTCCTACGCATTAGTCGCCGCTTACGACAGGCAGGGCCTTCTTGGCACGGACGTGTCCTTATCACTGCGAGCCGACCGGACACACACACTCACACACGCACACACCCACGCACACACGCACACACACATACACTCTTCACCTCTCGACTCCTACCAATTAGTCGCCACTTACGACAGGCAGGGCATTCTTGCCTCGGCCGTATTCTTATCTCTGCAAGCCGAACGGACACATACACACTCACACACACAAGCACGCACACACGCACACACATGCACACACACAAGAACACTTTTCACCTCTCGACTCCTACCCATTAGTTGCCTCTAACGACAGGCATGGCCTTTTTGCCTCGGCCGTATTCTTATCTGTGCGAGCCGAATGGACACACACATACATACACACACACACACTTACACACGCACAAACACACACACACCCACACACGCACACACACACACACATACACTCTTCACCTCTCGACTCCTACCAATAAGTCGCCACTTACGACAGGCAGGGCCTTCTTGCCTCGGCCGTATTCTTATCTGTGCAAGCCGAACGGACACATACATACTCACACACACAAGCACGCACACAGGCACACACACGCACACACACAAAAACACTTTTCACCTCTCGACTCCTACCAATTAGTCGCCATTTACGACAGGCAGGGCTTTCTTGCCCCGGCCGTATTCTTATCTCTGCAAGCCGAATGGACACATACACACTCACACACACACGCACGCACACACGCACACACACGCACACACACACACACACAAATACACTCTTCACCTCTCGACTCCTACCCATTAGTCGCCTCTTACGACAGGAAGGGCCTTCTTGCCACGGCCGTGTTCTTATCTCTGCGAGCCGACCGGACACACACACACTCACACACGCACACACACAAACACACGCACTTACACACATACACTCTTCACCACTCGACTCCTACGCATTAGTCGCCGCTTACGACAGGCAGGGCCTTCTTGGCACGGACGTGTCCTTATCACTGCGAGCCGACCGGACACACACGCTCACACACGCACACATACACGCACACACGCACACACACACATACACTCTTCACCTCTCGACTCCTACCCATTAGTCGCCACTTACGACAGGCAGGGCCTTCTTGCCTCGGCCGTATTCTTATCTCTGCAAGCCGAACGGACACACACACACACTCACACACACACGCACGCTCACACGCACACACACGCACACACGCACACACACACATACACTCTTCACCTCTCGACTCCTACCCATAAATCGCCTCTTAACGACAGGCAGTGCCTTCTTGCCACGGCCGTGTTCTCATCTCTGCGAGCCGACCGGACACACACACACACACACTGACACACACACATACACATACACACTCACACACGCACGCACACACGCACACACACACATACACTCTTCACCTCTCGACTCCTACCCATTATTCTCCTCTTACGACAGGCATGGCCTTCTTGCCACCGCTTTTTTCTTATCTCTGCGAGCGAAGGGACACACACACACAAACACGCACACACGCACACACACATACATTCTTCACCTCTCTAATCCTATCTATTAGTCTACTCTCACGACAGGCAGGGCCTTCTTGCCTCGGCCGTGTTCTTATTTCTGCAAGACGAACGGACACACACACACACACATACTCACACACGCACACACGCACGCACACACGCACACACACATACACTCACACACACACAAACACGTAAACACGCACACACACATACATTCTTCACCTCTCGACTCCTATATATTAGTCGCCTCTTACGACAGGCAGGGCCTTCTTGCCTTGGCCGTGTTCTTATCTCTGCAAGCCGAACGGGCACACACACATACTAACACACGCACACACACACGCACACACACACACACACACACACACACACACATACACTCTCCACCTCTCGACTCCTATCCATTAGTCGCCTCTTACGACAGGCAGGGCCTTCTTGCCTTGGCCGTGTTCTTATCTCTGCAAGCCGAACGGACACACACACATACTTACACACGCACACACACACGCACACACGCACACACACACATACACTCTTCACCTCTCGATTCCTACCTATTAGTAGCCTCTTACGATAGGCAGGGCCTTCTTGCCTCGGTCGTGTTCTCATTTCTGCAAGCCGAACTAACACACACATACTCACACACGCACACACGCACGCACACACGCACACACACATACACTCACACACACACAAACACGCACACACGCACACGCACACACTCTCCACCTCTCGACTCCTATCCATTAGTCGCCTCTTAAGACAGGCAGGGCCTTCTTGCCACGGACGTATACCTGCGAGCCGAACGGACACACACACACACACTTGCACACATACACACACACACACACACACACACATACACGCTTCACCTCTCGACTCCTACCCATAGGTCGCTCCTTACAGCAAGCATGGTCTTCCTGCCACGGACGTATTCTTATCTCTGCGAGCCGAAGGGCTACACACACACGTACACACACACATACACACACACATACTCACACACGCACGCACACACGCACACACACATACACTCACACACACACAAACACGCACACACGCACACACACATACATTCTTCACCTCTCGACTCCTACTCCTACAGGCAGGGCCTTCTTGCCACGGCCGTGTTCTTATCTCTGCGAGCCGACTGGACACACACACACTCACACACACAAATACACACACACTCACACACGCACACACCCGCACACTCACACACACATACACTCTTCACCTCTCGACTCCTACCCATTAGTCGCCTCTTACGACAGGCAGGGCCTTCTTGGCACGGACGTGTCCTTATCACTGCGAGCCGACCGGACACACACACACTCACACACGCACACCACACGCACACCACACGCACACACGCACACACACACATACACTCTTCACCTCTCGACTCCTACCCATTAGTCGCTCCTTACAGCAAGCATGGCCTTCCTGCCACGGACGTATTCTTATCTCTGCGAGCCGAAGGGCTACACACACACATACACACACATACACACACACATACTCACACAGGCACGCACACACGCACACACACATACACTCACACACACACAAACACGCACACACGCACACACACATACATTCTTCACCTCTCGACTCCTACCTATTAGTCGCCTCTTACGATAGGCAGGGCCTTCTTGCCTCGGTCGTGCTCTTATCTCTGCAAGCCGAACGGACACACACACACACATACACACACACTCTCACATGCACACACACGCACATACGCACACACATATACACTCTTCACCACTCGACTCCTACCCATTCGTCGCCTTTTACGACAGGCAGGGCCTTCTTGCGACGGCCGTGTTCTTATCTCTGCGAGCCGACTGGACACACACACTCACACACACAAATACACACACACACTCACACACGCACACACACGCACACACGCACACTCACACAACATACACTCTTCACCTCTCGACTCCTACCCACTAGTCGCCTCTTACGACAGGCAGGGCCTTCTTGGCACGGACGTGTCCTTATCACTGCGAGCCGACCGGACACACACACACTCACACACGCACACACACACGCACACGCGCACACACACACATACACTCTTCACCTCTCGACTCCTACCCATTAGTCGCCTCTTACGATAGGCAGGGCCTTCTTGCCTCGGTCGTGCTCTTATCTCTGCAAGCCGAACGGACACACACACACACATACACACACACTCTCACACGGACACACACGCACATACGCACACACATATACACTCTTCACCACTCGACTCCTACCCATTCGTCGCCTCTTACGACAGGCAGGGCCTTCTTGCGACGGCCGTGTTCTTATATCTGCGAGCCGACTGGACACACACACTCACACACACAAATACACACACACACTCACACACGCACACACACGCACACACGCACACTCACACACACATACACTCTTCACCTCTCGACTCCTACCCATTAGTCGCCTCTTACGACAGGCAGGGCCTTCTTGCCACGGCCGTGTTCTTATCTCTGCGAGCCGACTGGACACACACACACTCACACACACAAATACACACACACACTCACACACGCACACACCCGCACACTCACACACACATACACTCTTCACCTCTCGACTCCTACCCATTAGTCGCCTCTTACGACAGGCAGGGCCTTCTTGGCACAGACGTGTCCTTATCACTGCGAGCCGACCGGACACACACACACTCACACACGCACACACACACGCACACACGCACACACACACATACACTCTTCACATCTCGACTCCTACCCATTAGTCGCCACTTACGACAGGCAGGGCCTTCTTGCCTCGGCCGTATTCTTATCTCTGCAAGCCGAACGGACACACACACACACTCACCCACACACGCACGCACACACGCACACACACGCACACACGCACACACACACACATACACTCTTCACATCTCGACTCCTACCCATTAGTCGCCACTTACGACAGGCAGGGCCTTCTTGCCTCGGCCGTATTCTTATCTCTGCAAGCCGAACGAACACACACACACTCACACACACACGCACGCTCACACGCACACACACACATACACTCTTCACCTCTCGACTGCTACCTATTAGTCGCCTCTTACGATAGGCAGGGCTTTCTTGCCTCGGTCGTGCTCTTATCTCTGCAAGCCGAACTAACACACACACATACTCACACACGCACACACACGCACACACGCATACACACATACACTCTTCACCTCTCGACTCCTACCTATTAGTCGCCCCTTACAAGAGGCAGGGCCTTCTTGCCTCGGCCGTATTCTTATCTCTGCAAGCCAAATAGACACACACACATACACACACACGCACACACACGCACACACGCACACACACACACACACACACATACACTCTTCACCTCTCGACTCCTACCCATTAGTCTCCTCTTAACGACAGGCAGTGCCTTCTTGCCACGGCCGTGTTCTCATCTCTGCGAGCCGACCGGACACACACACACACTGACACACACACATACACACACACACACTCACACACGCACACACACGCACACACGCACACTCACACACACATACACTCTTTACCTCTCGACTCCTACCCATTAGTCGCCTCTTAACGACAGGCAGTGCCTTCTTGCCACGGCCGTGTTCTCATCTCTGCGAGCCGACCGGACACACACGCACTCACACACACAAATACACACACACACTCACACACGCACACACCCGCACACTCTCACACACATACACTCTTCACCTCTCGACTCCTACCCATTAGTCGCCTCTAACGACAGGCAGGGCCTTCTTGGCACGGAGGTGTCCTTATCACTGCTGTAACGGGATTTAATTAAGCATCAGATTCAAGTAATCTTTTTAATAACGTGACACACATTTGCCAAAATATATTATTTGTTTACGACATTAAAAATATCGGTGTAACTGGAACGCGCTCTGACCTAGTGAAATTTGCAATGTAATCAAAAGCTTATTAAATAATGTGTACAAACTAAACAAGTAAAAACAATAATATATCAACAAGCGCACGGGAGGTAAATAGCTGGAAATCACGGGATTAGTATTATTATCATTATTGTTAAGAATGAAGAATCAAGAGAACGGTCTAAGTTAGTATTGTCAACGTCAACTGAGTACTATCTAGTATTGTACTTAGATAACTAATAAACTAAATCATGAGTATCTAGTGTGTTTTAAATAAATTACCATACGAGACGATAAGTGAAGCATTATTTATTACATGGCGATCCTGAAGTGGTAGAAACCAGGAGTCTTCATCCAGAGAAGCTCAAGATGAGATAGTATGAGATCATCATACTAGATGTTATATGGAACCCATTGTAGCAATTCCGAAATGGGAAAATTCAACAACAGATAAGAAAAGTACGGCCAAATTCCGGATCAGACCCGCCGGGAGCCCCGCGACAGCATTCAGGCTCAGGACAATGAAAATAAATGGATAAATGGAGAATGGACAAAGGTGAATGTATAAGGACCATATGTGAAATGTATTGCGTGAGTAAATTTATTTTTTTTATCCCTTATATAAATACAGTCTAACAGATAAAAATTATTAATTATTAATCATTTATTCGAGCATTCAACCTTACATTTATTTATTAATTATTAGTTGAATATAATTTAAGCTAGGTCAAGTCTAAGAATGTTGACTATACAATTTTTTGCTTTTAAAAGTAAAGTATACAATTTATTTTTAAGTTTTCACTAAATAACTATTTATATATGCAGTCACACTATTATCCTAATACGCTGATCAGCTTAAGTCACTAACTGCCTAATGTCCTAATCAGCTTAAGATGGAATACTGGTAGTTCTGTTATGACATTGTGAAGTCACACTCAACTTCTAATACGGTGATTGGCTTGGGTCACTAATTGCCTTATATGGTCACGAGTAGTTCGGTGATGACACATAAACACAGCGGAACGAGAGATAATAATTTAGTGTGATTTAATTATGACCATTGTGAACGAGTTTGATTTAATTTAATAAAATAGCTATATTTACGTAAATACGTGTTTTAACTATTTTAATAGACGATACTATTTTAATAGACGATATCAGAAGTGTGTTAAAGAACCTACGGTAGAATTTAGTGAACTGTTTTTAATGTTAAGTGATTAAAAGTGTCCAAAATGCCGAAAAGGAAAAAGTCCAAGCGAGATAGTAGTTCCAGTCATGGTACAATGAATACACAAGTGAAACCACAACAATTTTCGTCTACCGATTCTTCGCCGAGAAGGTAGTCAAGGTATACAAAAACGAAAAGAACACGTAGAATGAAGTAAGTGTACTTAAAGGTTTTTACTAGTCGATATGGAAGAGAAATTTTAATAAATCATACACGTAAAATGTATTAAAGACACTTATCACCTTTTTACTGAATATGGTTTGCAGTAGTAGAAATATATTGTTGTCCGGCATAATAATATATGTGGGCTTACTTTGTTTTACATGCAACAGAACTTTAATTTTATGGAAGTAAGTAGCGATATATTGTTTTATTTGAAAACGAAAAGTTGATTAGGTGTAACTTATTTGTTTATTACACAAATTATCTGCTGAATGGTAAGTCGTATCATTTATTTGGTTTTACCTGTATGTAGAGCGGAAAAAGCTGAGAATTTTGGTATACTTAACTCAATATTTTAAAATTTGTCATTTACCTGGTTTTCGCAGTATACCGACGATATTTCAAGCGATTTCTAAGCTTAGAGGTACCTCTAAAACATGGTACGCTAGTTTTATTGAAAATGAAGTTGCATGGTCTCAATTTTCTTGGGCAGAATGGAGATCAGTGTTAGAAAATACTTTTCAAAGTACACGAAATACTTATGATCTTTTTATGGACGTAGCCCATCATAAACCAACAGAGGGTTCTTCATTATATGAATTTTATTTTGAACATTTAGCAAAAATTAATAAACTTAAAGTAAATTTTTCCAAGTCAGATAAGATTTCTTTAATAATTGGTGCTATTAGAGACGAACATATTAAATCTGCTATTGAAGTTGTTCAAATCAAAGATGTCAATTTATTGGCAGTTTATTTAAGAAATAAGCTTTATCACAAAAGTCCAGAAAAATTGCCTGATTTAACAAATCCAATTGTTTTTTCCAAATCAAAATTTGTACATAATAACAAATTTGTTAATAACAAATTTAACAAGAATAAACCTTGTATGTGCTGTGGAATTCAGGGTCATTTAAAAAAAAGATTGTCACCACAGAAACCAAATATGCAGCTTTTTTTTTTTAAAATTAAAGGTCATATTGAACAATACTGTTTTAAAAAGAACAAAGAATGTCAAGAGACAAAAGTAAATAAAACGAACAAAAATTTAGAAAAAAATAAATCTGTTAAACAAATACAGTTTGATTCATTCGAAAATAAATTTAATAAAATTATTTTCTTAAATGAGCACAGCCATACTGCATTCATTGATTTTGGCAGCGATTGTTCGCTAATTTCAAAAGAATTGGCAGATAAGTTTAAATTAGAAATAAAATCATTAACTAAAGATGTAAAACTTTCTGGATTTTTGGGAAACTCTTTATCAGTTGAATATTATGTATTTGCTAAAAGAAAAATCGATTTTGTAGAATTAAATATTATGTTGTATGTCATGGATAAAGATTGGGTTATAATGACCTTCTAATAGGAAGAAATTTTACAGAAGATGTAAATATTATGTATTATAGGATAGATAATAGTTTAACATTTAAATTCCTTAGATAAAGAAAGACTTAGATAAATAAATAAGTACAGGAAATATATCTAAATACGAGAAAATGGTGTTGGAAAATATTTTGCTAAATCACGAGGACTGTTTTTATACAAATTTGAAAGCTCTAAAAAAATCGCATTCTGTTGTTATGAGAATCTATATTACAAGTTCAGATGTAGTTAAGTTTCGTCCCTACAGAACACCTGCAGCTGACAAAGAAATTTTACAAAAAACAGTACAAGAATTATTGGATGCAAATATTATTCGAAAGAGTAATTCATCGTTCGCAAGCCCTTCTTTTCTTATTGATAAAAAAAAGATGTAAATTGGACATGGACATAAGAAGAAACAAAAATTGTTAAAGAAATAAAGAAAGTTATAGTCTCAGAACCAATTTTAACAATATTTAATCCGAAACATGACATAATAGTTTACACGGATGCAAGTAGAGAAGGATTTGGAGGCATAATAACTCAAATTGTTGATGGTCGTGAAAAGTCAATTGCCTATTTTAGCAAGCAAACCACAAAAGAAGAAAAGAAATATCATTCTTTTGAATTAGAGCTTTTGGCTATTGTCAAAACCCTAGAAAGGTATAGATAATATTTAGCAGGAAGATCTTTTACTGTAATAACAGACTGCAATTCCGTTAAAAATGCATTAGTAAAACAAACAATAATCCCAAGAACAGCAAGATGGGTTTTGTGTTTACAAAATTTTTGTTTTGAAATAAAACATAAATCAGGAGTACAACTACAACATGTAGATGCCTTAAGTAGGAACTTTGAAAGAACTGAAGCAGGGGAAAGTCTTGAAATTAAAGTGATGCTCATCAAAGAAGACGACTATCTAAGAGAAGCACAGGATACAGATACGGAAATAAATAAAAAAAGATTATTCTTTTGTCAGGAGATCAGGAAAATCATAAGGATACTTTCAAGAAATATGATTTAAGAGGAAACAAAGTTTATAAAATAACGGAATATGGTAGAAGATGGTATGTGCCTAAAGATTGTCGTTGGCAAATTGTCAAAATGAATCATGACGATATTGGACATTTTGCGTTGGATAAAACAATTAAAAGAATAAAAGAACGGTATTGGTTCCCACGAATGCGAAGATTTATTAAGAAATACATTTCGGCTTGTCTTGCCTGTTTATACCATAAATAACCGGGAGGAAAAAAGCCTGGCTATCTACATTCCATTCCAAAATATGCTAGACCGTTTCATACACTCTATGCCGATCATTTAGGGCCATTTGTGTTAACGAAATCTCAAAATAAATACACCTTGGTTTTGATTGATGCCTTTTCTAAATTTGTGTTTGTTGAAGCTGTCCCAGATACATCAAGTAAACATGTTATTTGTGCTTTAGAAGAAATTTTTAAAATATTTGGTAACACCAAACGAATATCAGATCAGCTTTTGTTTCAAAAGAATTTTTGAATTATATGGAAGAGAGAGGAATTAGAGTGTTTACAACTGCAGTAGGAATGGCAAGAGGCAACGGCCAAGTAGAAAGGGCAAATAAAACATTACTGGATACCATGGCCACAATGGGTGCAAAATTTGAGTCCGATATGTGGGATAAAAATTTAAAAAACATTCAACAAGGAATAAACGAGACAAAACACCGAATAACTAAATCTTCTCCCAGTGAAGTGTTTTTCGGGTACAAATTAAGAGTTGATGGAGACAAATACATAGATGATAATGATATGGACATTATTGATGTAATGTTATTGAGAAAGGATGTAGCTAAACGATTAGAAGAAAACAGAATCAAACAGAATAACGAATTTAATAAAAAAAGATGCTCTCCAGTGAAATATGCTGTTGGTGACCTGGTATTGACAAAAGTTACAAGTTTTCCAGCAAACAATGAAAGTAAGAAGCTTTTAGAAAAGTATAGAGGGCCATTCAGGATTGTTGAGGTTCTACCAAATGATAGATATCGTGTAACAGAAGATGTACATTCATCAAGAAAAAGGCGTCCTTATGAAGGAGTTGTTGGTGGAGAAAACATCAAGAGATTTAAGATTCAAAGATCTTAAAATTATTCAGGTTAGTTACATGATAGTGTAGTCATTTTGTAGAATGACATAAAGATATTCTATTGTTTAAAAGGAATTTGTTTGAATAGCTGGAACTAAAAAAAAAAATATATTTTAATTGTCATTCTGAAAAATGACAAATAAATGTTCTAATGTTCTGAATGGATTTTCAGTTCGTCATTCTGCAAAATGACAAATAAATGTTATAGTGTTCTGAATGGATTTTCAGTTCGTCATTCTGAAAAATGACAAATAAATGTTCTAATGTTCTGAATGGATTTTCAGTTCGTCATTCTGCAAAATGACAAATAAATGTTTTAATGTTCTGAATGGATTTTCAGTTCGTCATTCTGCAAAATGACAAATAAATGTTATAGTGTTCTGAATGGATTTTCAGTTCGTCATTCTGAAAAATGACAAATAAATGTTCTAATGTTCTGAATGGATTTTCAGTTCGTCATTCTGAAAAATGACAAATAAATGTTATAGTGTTCTGAATGGATTTTCAGTTCGTCATTCTGAAAAATGACAAATAAATGTTCTAATGTTCTGAATGGATTTTCAGTTCGTCATTCTGCAAAATGACAAATAAATGTTTTAATGTTCTGAATGGATTTTCAGTTCGTCATTCTGCAGAATGACAAATAAATGTTATAGTGTTCTGAATGGATTTTCAGTTCGTCATTCTGAAAAATGACAAATAAATGTTCTAATGTTCTGAATGGATTTTCAGTTCGTCATTCTGAAAAATGACAAATAAATGTTATAGTGTTCTGAATGGATTTTCAGTTCGTCATTCTGAAAAATGACAAATAAATGTTTTAATGTTCTGAATGGATATTCAGTTCACCATTCTGCAAAATGACACCCAAATATTTTAATGTCTTGAATGAGTTTGTTTGAATAGCCGTAGCTATGTGAAACAGATTTATTCACATTGTCATTCTGAAAAATGACAGCCATATGTTTTAATGTTTAAAAATGAGCTTGTATGGATAGTTGTAGCTATCTGAAACGAATTGATTTAGACTATGTCATTCTGCAGAATGATGGAGCCTTTCTATAAATTGGCATTCTTAATAATAAAGAACATATTATTTTTTTTAATAGGTGTTGTACGATCGAGGACGATCGTGACGTCAGGATGGTCGAATGCAGTCACACTATTATCCTAATACGCTGATCAGCTTAAGTCACTAACTGCCTAATGTCCTAATCAGCTTAAGATGGAATACTGGTAGTTCTGTTATGACATTGTGAAGTCACACTCAACTTCTAATACGGTGATTGGCTTGGGTCACTAATTGCCTTATATGGTCACGAGTAGTTCGGTGATGACACATAAACACAGCGGAACGAGAGATAATAATTTAGTGTGATTTAATTATGACCATTGTGAACGAGTTTGATTTAATTTAATAAAATAGCTATATTTACGTAAATACGTGTTTTAACTATTTTAATAGACGATACTATTTTAATAGACGATATATAGCAAACGCTATTGTTTAATGAAACAACTGTGTCATACATTTTTATTTACTAAAGGTATATTTTTAAAAATATTTATATTTGACCATAAAAATACACCGACAGATCGGAAATATTAAATTACGACGTTATTTATCATAGTATTTATATTTTGAATTTGCTTGGATGGCAAATTCTTTAAATAATATAGACGAAGAAATTGGATATGACTTTATTTAACTATTTAGCTATAATAAATTAGGATATTTAGAATTATTGTTACATTTATAAGGAAGAAAAACGAATTTAAAAGAACTTTTAAAGACAATTGACCATGGCGTCAGAAAAATTTTCATTATGTTGGAACAATTTCTACGAAAATATGAGTTCAGGAATAAATTCATTATGGAAGAGTCAAGATTTTGTAGACGTAACGCTTTCAGCACAAGGAAAATGCATAAAAGCGCATAAAATGGTTCTTTCGGTTTGTAGCCCATATTTTAAAGAAATTTTTATGTCAAATCTCTGTCAACATCCTATAGTAATTTTGACAAACGTGACTTACGAAGCACTAAGAGACTTGTTACAATTTATATACCATGGAGAAGTACAAATTAGACAAGAAGATTTAAATACCTTCATTGAAACGGCCGAATCATTGCAAATACAAGGACTCACTGGAGATAGAAAAGTTTTAAATGATAATAACATTATGGAAATTTCGGATAAAGAATATACTCAAAATGTAAAAGATTTTAAACCAGTTTCTCTACCTGTGACAAAGAAACAACAACCTATAAAGAAGGAAGAACATAGCGACACAGAGCAAGAAATAAGTATGGCTCTTACAACAAACGAATTTTTAAATATCGCAAGCAAGGTGTTACCCAGCGAGTTTGATGGAAAAGCAGGTAAACTGCAGTCATTTTTAGATGCACTAGAACTCCTTGAGAAAATAGTGATAGGACACGAGGAGACAGCGACAACATTAATAAAGACAAGATTAACCAATAAGGCCAGAAACGTTATAACTACAGAGGATACAATCGCAAGAATAGCAGAGGTACTGAAGAGAGAACTGAGAGGCGACAGTCC
This sequence comes from Diabrotica undecimpunctata, assembly GCF_040954645.1. Lineage (NCBI taxonomy): Eukaryota > Metazoa > Arthropoda > Insecta > Coleoptera > Chrysomelidae > Diabrotica > Diabrotica undecimpunctata. The sequence continues at coordinate 322,440 of NW_027311901.1, read as the reverse complement.
AAAGACGGTAATAGCTAAATTGGCGAGGAAAAGACAAGGACATAAAGATGCAGAGGTATATGCATCTGAAGTTGAAGAATTAGCGGAACAGCTAAAAGTTGCATACGTAGCGGAAGGAATGCCATTGGAACTAGCGAGAAAATACACAACAGAGGCAGTAGTAGCTACAATGAAACGCAACGTCAACACAGAAAAAGCTAAATTCATTTTGGAAGCATGTAACTTTTCAACCACACAAGAGATAATGTCCAAATTTTTATCGATTGATGAGACGGAAGATAGCACACAAGGAAGAGTGTTAAATTACAGGAACAAATACGATTTTGATATGAGAAAAGAAAGGAAGAATGCAATATATGGATATTATAAAAATAAATTCGAAGAAAGAAAACAATATAGAAACAAAAATTATAGAAATATAAGTGAATATGAAAGACATAATACGAGGATATATCGTAATAGAAACAGAGGAGATTGGCAATCACAACGAAGCACAAAGAATAGTCAATGGACACAGGTGAGATGCCACAGAAATAGAGGCACAGCAAGAGCATATTACGCACCGCATGCGAATACGAATAGAGTGACAGAAGTAGATTTTTGACAGAAATGTAGGCAAACTGCATATGGTTCGACCTTAATGGTTGAAACCTACGTCGAGCAGGAGGCTGCTAAGAGGATAAGCTAGGGTGGTACTTGAATCCCAACCCGCTGAGAGTCCTGCGTCTCCAGCACGACAATACAGTAACTACAGAATGGATTAAAATTGCGGAACGAATTTTGAATAATGATTTTTTTTAATAAAGTAAATGGAAAAATTATTGAAAAGGAAGTTTGTCACAATGAAAGACGATTCCCTACAATTATTTTATTTATATGTAAGAGAAGAAAATATGTTAAGTAAATTAAGTACGCACAAAGGCGAAAAATGATAAACAGATTATTTTGAAAAGTATATGTCAGTATTATTACATATTTGGAGAAATGAATTTCGAGATCGAACCGAAAAACAGAAGAAACAGTTACAGTAATAAAGAAACCAGAAGTTGAGAAGGAATTTACAGTAGGATTAATAGATAAACCGATTAAAATTATGTTACCTATACGAATCATAAATGTAAATAATCGAGAAATATAAACTAGAAGTTTTATTCCGAAGATACAAAACCAGGAAAAATTTTTTATATATTTTATATGGAAGAAACAAGGCAAAGAGTAATAAAGAGTCGAACAACTATTAAGCACAGTAAAAACTATCAATATTGGAAGAAAACGGCCCATCGAAAAAAATGCAAAATATGCAGATGTTTTTATTTTGGAAAAGACCCAGATGTACAAGCAAAAGTTAGTTTGTAAAAGACGAGAAACCAAACAATAAACAAAAAAAAAACCATAACTATAATAATTTCATTACGAAAGCAAACACAGTATTAGTCATAAAAACATTACATAATGACATTAGGTTAATAGTATGATATTTGATATAGTTGGAATGTACGTAGTAAGCATGTCCATAAACTTGAAATAATTAAAATATAACTGACCAGGTTAAATATTTTATTATTAAGATCCGTATATTTAAAATTTTATTTACGATGCAAGAGGAAATATTAAGACCTTCTGAGAGACTTGTTGAGATTTTGGCTCACAAATGTGAGTGCAGAAGATTATAAAGAAAATGATAATAATGAAAATGAGAATAAGAAGAGATGAAAAATAAGAATCAACCAATTCTTAATGAAATACGAAGAGAAAAATAATAATTTTTTAAGGAAAGTATAAAAGCTTGTATAGTACAAGATAAACATAATACAATCAACACATAACATAGTACAAGATAAGCAGATCAAGAAGAGTTATAATTAATGACTTCCACATGTTAGAGGAAGGATATGGAAGAATAAATAGGATATATTAAATACAGAAATATAAGTTAATACTATTTCTGGAACGAATTACGAAGAAATGTTGAGAAATATGTGAAATGTGAAGAGATGCAACAACTGCCAAAGGCATAAGCATTAAATCATAAACAAGGAACCCATGAAAATGTACATGGATGAAAATGGAAACAGATATATTGACGTACAATGCGAATTAAGCAACTACGTAGAAGAATATGTAATAGAAAATAAAATAAGCCAAAACGGTAGCCAAATCATTGGTAGAAAAATTTATCTTGAGGTATGGAGTACCCAGAAAAATAATAGCAGACCAAGGCACAGAGTTTATAGCTAGAATAATTAAGGAAACAAAACTTTGCTACAATTAGAGTCAATGAATATACTTGTAATATATACATGTACTTTTGAATGCAAATAATATATAAAAATATATTTAAATAAATATAAATATAATGTGTAAATATAGTTTTAAGTTCGTACAATATTTTTATTTAAAATGTGTATAACAAAAAGAAAAATGTTAGACTGTATAGTAGTAGTTAAACAAAAGAAATAGGGATAAATGAATAAAACGACAAAACTTTATTGTGAGATGTCAAAGTTATTAATAGTGTATATGAAAAGTGAAAACAGAACTATTACTTGGTACCAAGAATTAATGCAAGAATTAATGCAAGAATTAATGCAAGAATTAATGCAAGAATTAATACAAGAATTAATATAAGATTTTATTATTATAAATTTTTATTTATTATTTAAAATATGTAAAGGTTATTGTAAATATTATGTGCACATAATAGGGGGTAAGATATAATATGTAATCAACCACATAATAGGTGGTAATATAAGGTAATATAATCTAAATGATTTAACGTAAGGTAAGAAAAAACGTACGTAAAATATTAAAGTAATATACCAGTAAGGCATAATGAAGGATACCAGATAGCATATTATAAGGGAACAATTTGGGTATCCTTATAATATGCTGAGGTTAGGTTAGGTTAGGTTACTAAATTTTTTAGATATAAGGAAATATGTACCAAAAATTTGTATATAATTCTATAAATATGTATATGTAAATACTGAATGTAATTAATGTATATATGTACAGTAATCAGTTGATGATGACACGAAAAATTTTCTTCTTTCGGAAGGGAAGAGTAAAACCAGCTCCTGTAATTGATTGAAAACGAACAGCACTCAGAAAATTTTTCTTCTGAGGGATAGGGATGTAACGGGATTTAATTAAGCATCAGATTCAAGTAATCTTTTTAATAACGTGACACACATTTGCCAAAATATATTATTTGTTTACGACATTAAAAATATCGGTGTAACTGGAACGCGCTCTGACCTAGTGAAATTTGCAATGTAATCAAAAGCTTATTAAATAATGTGTACAAACTAAACAAGTAAAAACAATAATATATCAACAAGCGCAAGGGAGGTAAATAGCTGGAAATCACGGGATTAGTATTATTATCATTATTGTTAAGAATGAAGAATCAAGAGAACGGTCTAAGTTAGTATTGTCAACGTCAACTGAGTACTATCTAGTATTGTACTTAGATAACTAATAAACTAAATCATGAGTATCTAGTGTGTTTTAAATAAATTACCATACGAGACGATAAGTGAAGCATTATTTATTACACTGCGAGCCGACCGGACACACACACACTCACACACGCACACACACACGCACACACGCACACACACACATACACTCTTCACCTCTCGACTCCTACCCATTAGTCGCCACTTACGACAGGCAGGGCCTTCTTGCCTCGGCCGTATTCTTATCTCTGCAAGCCGAACAGACACACACACACTCGGACACACACGCACGCACACACGCACACACACGCACACACGCACACACACACATACATACACTCTTCACCTCTCGACTCCTACCAATTAGTCGCCACTTACGACAGGCAGGGCCTTCTTGCCTCGGCCGTATTCTTATCTCTGCAAGCCGAACGGACACACACACTCACACACACACGCACGCTCACACGCACACACACGCACACACGCACACACACACATACACTCTTCACCTCTCGACTCCTACCTATTATTTGCCTCTTACGATAGGCAGGGCTTTCTTGCCTCGGTCGTGCTCTTATCTCTGCAAGCCGAACTAACACACACACATACTCACACACGCACACACACGCACACACGCATACACACATACACTCTTCACCTCTCGACTCCTACTTATTAGTCGCCCCTTACAAGAGGCAGGGCCTTCTTGACTCGGCCGTATTCTTATCTCTGCAAGCCAAACAGACACACACACACATACACACACACGCACACAGACGCACACACGCACACACACACACATACACTCTTCACCTCTCGACTCCTACCCATTAGTCGCCTCTTACGACAGGCAGGGCCTTCTTGCCACGGCCGTGTTCTTATCTCTGCGAGCCGACTGGACACACACACACTCACACACACAAATACACACACACACTCACACACGCACACACCCGCACACTCACACACCCATACACTCTTCACCTCTCGACTCCTACCCATTAGTCGCCTATTACGACAGGCAGGGCCTTCTTGGCACAGACGTGTCCTTATCACTGCGAGCCGACCGGACACACACACACTAACACACGCACACACACGCACACACGCACACACACATACACTCTTCACATCTCGACTCCTACCCATTAGTCGCCACTTACGACAGGCAGGGCCTTCTTGCCTCGGCCGTATTCTTATCTCTGCAAGCCGAACGGACACACACACACACACTCACACACACACGCACGCACACACGCACACACACGCACACACGCACACACACACATACACTCTTCACCTCTCGACTCCTACCAATTAGTCGCCACTTACGACAGGCAGGGCCTTCTTGCCTCGGCCGTATTCTTATCTCTGCAAGCCGAACGGACACACACACACTCACACACACACGCACGCTCACACGCACACACACACATACACTCTTCACCTCTCGACTCCTACTTATTAGTCGCCCCTTACAAAAGGCAGGGCCTTCTTGCCTCGGCCGTATTCTTATCTCTGCAAGCCAAATAGACACACACACATACACACACACACGCACACACACGCACACACGCACACACACACACACACACATACACTCTTCACCTCTCGACTCCTACCCATTAGTCGCCTCTTAACGACAGGCAGTGCCTTCTTGCCACGGCCGTGTTCTCATCTCTGCGAGCCGACCGGACACACACACACACACTGACACACACACATACACACACACACACTCACACACGCACACACACGCACACACGCACACTCACACACACATACACTCTTCACCTCTCGACTCCTACCCATTAGTCGCCTCTTAACGACAGGCAGTGCCTTCTTGCCACGGCCGTGTTCTCATCTCTGCGAGCCGACCGGACACACACACACTCACACACACAAATACACACACACACTCACACACGCACACACCCGCACACTCACACACACATACACTCTTCACCTCTCGACTCCTACCCATTAGTCGCCTCTAACGACAGGCAGGGCCTTCTTTGCACGGAGGTGTCCTTATCACTGCGAGCCGACCGGACACACACACACTCACACACGCACACACACACGCACACACGCACACACACACATACACTCTTCACCTCTCGACTCCTACCCATTAGTCGCCACTTACGACAGGCAGGGCCTTCTTGCCTCGGCCGTATTCTTATCTCCGCAAGCCGAACCGACACACACACACTCAGACACACACGCACGCACACACGCACACACACGCACACACGCACACACGCACACACACACATACATACACTCTTCACCTCTCGACTCCTACCAATTAGTCGCCACTTACGACAGGCAGGGCCTTCTTGCCTCGGCCGTATTCTTATCTCTGCAAGCCGAACGGACACACACACACTCACACACACACGCACGCTCACACGCACACACACGCACACACGCACACACACACATACACTCTTCACCTCTCGACTCCTACCTATTATTTGCCTCTTACGATAGGCAGGGCTTTCTTGCCTCGGTCGTGCTCTTATCTCTGCAAGCCGAACTAACACACACACATACTCACACACGCACACACACGCACACACGCATACACACATACACTCTTCACCTCTCGACTCCTACTTATTAGTCGCCCCTTACAAGAGGCAGGGCATTCTTGCCTCGGCCGTATTCTTATCTCTGCAAGCCAAACAGACACACACACACACATACACACACACACACGCACACACGCACACACACACACATACACTCTTCACCTCTCGACTCCTACCCATTAGTCGCCTCTTAACGACAGGCAGTGCCTTCTTGCCACGGCCGTGTTCTCATCTCTGCGAGCCGACCGGACACACACACACATTGACACACACATACACACACACACACACTCACACACGCACGCACACACGCACACACACGCACACATTCTCCACCTCTCGACTCCTATCCATTAGTCGCCTCTTACGACAGGCATGGCCTTCTTGCCACCGCTTTTTTCTTATCTCTGCGAGCGAAGGGACACACACACACACACGCACACACGCACGCACACACGCACACACACACATACACTCACACACACACACAAACACGCACACACGCACACACACATACATTCTTCACCTCTCTAATCCTACCTATTAGTCGCCTCTCACGACAGGCAGGGCCTTCTTGCCTCGGCCGTGTTCTTATTTCTGCAAGACGGACGGACACACACACATACTCACACACGCACACACGCACGCACACACGCACACACACATACACTCACACACACACAAACACGTACACACGCACACACACATACATTCTTCACCTCTCGACTCCTACCTATTAGTCGCCTCTTACGACAGGCAGGGTCTTCTTGCCTTGGCCGTGTTCTTATCTCTGCAAGCCGAACGGGCACACACACATACTCACACACACAAGCACGCACACACGCACACACATGCACACACACAAGAACACTTTTCACCTCTCGACTCCTACCCATTAGTTGCCTCTAACGACAGGCATTTTTGCCTCGGCCGTATTCTAATCTCTGCGAGCCGAATGGACACACACATACATACACACACACACTTAAACACGCACAAACACACACACACCCACACACGCACACACACACACACATACACTCTTCACCTCTCGACTCCTACCAATAAGTCGCCACTTACGACAGGCAGGGCCTTCTTGCCTCGGCCGTATTCTTATCTGTGCAAGCCGAACGGACACATACACACTCACACACACAAGCACGCACACAGGCACACACACGCACACACACAAAAACACTTTTCACCTCTCGACTCCTACCAATTAGTCGCCACTTACGACAGGCAGGGCCTTCTTGCCCTGGCCGTATTCTTATCTCTGCAAGCCGAACGGACACATACACACTCACACACACACGCAAATACACTCTTCACCTCTCGACTCCTACCCATTAGTCGCCTCTTACGACAGGAAGGGCCTTCTTGCCACGGCCGTGTTCTTATCTCTGCGAGCCGACCGGACACACACACACTCACACACGCACACACACAAACACACGCACTTGCACACATACACTCTTCACCACTCGACTCCTACGCATTAGTCGCCGCTTACGATAGGCAGGGCCTTCTTGGCACGGACGTGTCCTTATCACTGCGAGCCGACCGGACACACACACTCACACACGCACACATACACGCACACACGCACACACACACACACACACACACACACACACACACACACATACACTCTTCACTTCTCGACTCCTACCCATTAGTCGCCACTTACGACAGGCAGGGCCTTCTTGCCTCGGCCGTATTCTTATCTCTGCAAGCCGAACGGACACACACACACTCACACACACACGCACGCACACACGCACACACACGCACACACACACATACACTCTTCACCTCTCGACTCCTACCAATTAGTCGCCACTTACGACAGGCAGTGCCTTCTTGCCTCGGCCGTATTCTTATCTCTGCAAGCCGAACGGACACACACACACTCACACACACACGCACGCTCACACGCACACACACGCGCACACGCACACACACACATACACTCTTCACCTCTCGACTCCTACCTATTAGTCGCCTCTTACAATAGGCAGGGCTTTCTTGCTTCGGTCGTGCTCTTATCTCTGCAAGCCGAACTAACACACACACATACTCACACACGCACACACACGCACACACGCATACACACATACACTCTTCACCTCTCGACTCCTACTTATTAGTCGCCCTTTACAAGAGGCAAGGCCTTCTTGCCTCAGCCGTATTCTTATCTCTGCAAGCCAAACAGACACACACACACACACACATACACCCTTTACCTCTCGACTCCTACCCATTAGTCGCCTCTTAACGACAGGCAGTGCCTTCTTGCCACGGCCGTGTTCTCATCTCTGCGAGCCGACCGGACACACACACACACTGACACACACACATACACACACACACTCACACACGCACGCACACACGCACACAAACACATACACTCTTCACCTCTCGACTCCTACCCATTATTCTCCTCTTACGACAGGCAGGGACTTCTTGCCACGGCCGTGTGCTTATCTCTGCAAGCCAAACGGACACACACACACCCACACACACACACACACGCACACGCACACGCACACGCACACGCACACACTCTCCATCTCTCGACTCCTATCCATTAGTCGCCTCTTACGACAGGCATGGCCTTCTTGCCACCGCTTTTTTCTTATCTCTGCGAGCGAAGGGACACACAGACACATACACACACACACTCACACACACACACACGCACACACGCACGCATACACGTACACACACATACACTCACACACACACAAACACGCACACACGCACACACACATACATTCTTCACCTCTCTAAACCTACCTATTAGTCGCCTCTCACGACAGGCAGGGCCTTCTTGCCTTGGCCGTGTTCTTATCTCTGCAAGCCAAACGGACACACACACATACTCACACACGTACACACACACGCACACACGCACACACACATACACTCTTCACCTCTCGACTCCTACCTATTAGTCGCCTCTTACGATAGGCAGGGCCTGCTTGCCTCGGTCGTGTTCTTATTTCTGCAAGCCGAACTAACACACACACATACTCACACACGCAAACACACACGCACACACGCACACACACACATACACTCTTCACCTCTTGACTCCTACTTATTAGTCGCCCATTACAAGAGGCAGGGCCTTCTTGCCTTGGCCGTATTCTTATCTCTGCAAGCCAAACAGACACACACACACACATACACACACACTTACATACGCACACACACGCACACGCACACGCACACACTCTCCACCTCTCGTCTCCTATCCATTAGTCGCCTCTTAAGACAGGCAGGGCCTTCTTGCCACGGACGTATACCTATCTCTGCAAACCGAACGGACACACACACACACACTTGCACACATACACACATACACACATACACGCTTCACCTTTCGACTCCTACCCATTAGTCGCTCCTTACAGCAAGCATGGCCTTCTTGCACGGACGTATGCTTATCTCTGCGAGCCGAAGGGATACACACACACATACACACACACATACACACACATACTCACACACACGCACACACGCACACACACACATACACTCTTCACCTCTTGACTCCTACCTATTAGTCGGCTCTTACGATAGGCAGGGCCTTCTTGCCTCGGTCGTGCTCTTATCTCTGCAAGCCGAATAGACACACACACACATACACACACACACTCTCACACGCACACACACGCACATACGCACACACATATACACTCTTCACCACTCGACTCCTACCCTCTAGTCGCCTCTTACGACAGGCAGGGTCTTCTTGCCACGGCCGTGTTCTTATCTCTGCGAGCCGACTGGACACACACACTCACACACACAAATACACACGCACACACGCACACTCACACACAAATACACTCTTCACCTCTCGACTCCTACCCATTAGTCGCCTCTTACGACAGGCAGGGCCTTCTTGCCACGGCCGTGTTCTTATCTCTGCGAGCCGACTGGACACACACACACTCACACACACAAATACACACACACACTCACACACGCACACACACGCACACTCACACACACATACACTCTTCACCTCTCGACCCCTACCCATTAGTCGCGTCTTACGACAGGCAGGGCCTTCTTGCCACGGCCGTGTTCTTATCTCTAAGAGCCGACCGGACACACACACACACTCACACACGCACACACACGCTCACACGCACTTACACACATACACTCTTCACCTCTCGACTCCTAAGCATTAGTCGCCGCTTACGACAGGCAGGGCCTTCTTGGCACGGACGTGTCCTTATCACTGCGAGCCGACCGGACACACACACTCAGACACGCACACACCCACGCACACACGCACACACACACATACACTCTTCACCTCTCGACTCCTACCAATTAGTCGCCACTTACGACAGGCAGGGCATTCTTGCCTCGGCCGTATTCTTATCTCTGCAAGCCGAACGGACACATACACACTCACACACACAAGCACGCACACACGCACACACATGCACACACACAAAAACACTTTTCACCTCTCGACTCCTACCCATTAGATGCCTCTTACGACAGACATGGCCTTCTTTCCTCGGCCGTATTCTAATCTCTGCAAGCCGAATGGACACACACATACATACACACACACACTTACACACGCACAAACACACACACACCCACACACGCACACACACACACACACACACACACATACACTCTTCACCTCTCGACTCCTACCAATAAGTCGCCACTTACGACAGGCAGGGCCTTCTTGCCTCGGCCGTATTCTTATCTCTGCAAGCCGAACGGACACATACACACTCACACACACAAGCAAGCACACACGCACACACACGCACACACATAAAAACACTTTTCACCTCTCGACTCCTACCAATTAGTCGCCACTTACGACAGGCAGGGCCTTCTTGCCTCACGCGTATTCTTATCTCTGCAAGCCGAACGGACACATACACACTCACACACACAAGCACGCACACACGCACACACACGCACACACACAAAAACACTTTTCACCTCTCGACTCCTACCAATTAGTCGCCACTTACGACAGGCTGGGCCTTCTTGCCACGGCCGTGTTCTTATCTCTGCAAGCCGACCGGACACACACACACTCACACACGCACACACACAAACACACGCACTTACACACATACACTCTTCACCACTCGACTCCTACGCAGAAGTCGCCGCTTACGACAGGCAGGGCCTTCTTGGCACGGACGTGTCCTTATCACTGCGAGCCGACCGGACACACACTCACACACGCACACATACACGCAGACACGCACACACACACACATACACTCTTCACCTCTCGACTCCTACCCATTAGTCGCCACTTACGACAGGCAGGGCCTTCTTGCCTCGGCCGTATTCTTATCTCTGCAAGCCGAACGGACACACACACTCACACACACACGCACGCACACACGCACACACACGCACACACGCACACACACACATACACTCTTCACCTCTCGACGCCTACCAATTAGTCGCCACTTACGACAGGCAGTGCCTTCTTGCCTCGGCCGTATTCTTATCTCTGCAAGCCGAACGGACACACACACTCACACACACACGCACGCTCACACGCACACACACGCACACACGCACACACACACATACACTCTTCACCTCTCGACTCCTACCTATTAGTCGCCTCTTACGATATGCAGGGCTTTCTTGCCTCGGTCGTGCTCTTAACTCTGCAAGCCGAACTAACACACACACATACTCACACACGCACACACACGCACACACGCATACGCACATACACTCTTCACCTCTCGACTCCTACCCATTAGTCGCCTCTTAACGACAGGCAGTGCCTTCTTGCCACGGCCGTGTTCTCATCTCTGCGAGCCGACCGGACACACACACACACTGACACACACACATACACACACACACTCACACACGCACGCACACACGCACACACACACATACACTCTTCACCTCTCGACTCCTACCCATTATTCTCCTCTTACGACAGGCAGGGACTTCTTGCCACGGCCGTGTTCTTATCTCTGCAAGCCAAACGGACACACACACACACGCACACACACACGCACACGCACACGCACACGCACACGCACACACTCTCCACCTCTCGACTCCCATCCATTAGTCGCCTCTTACGACAGGCAGGGCCTTCTTGCAACGGCCGTGTTCTTATTTCTGCAAGACGAACGGACACACACACACATACTCACACACGCACACACGCACGCACACACGCACACACACATACACTCACACACACACAAACACGTACACACGCACACACACATACATCCTTCACCTCTCGACTCTTACCTATTAGTCGCCTCTCACGACAGGCAGGGCCTTCTTGCCTTGGCCGTGTTCTTATCTCTGCAAGCCAAACGGACACACACACATACTCACACACGCACACATACACGCACACACGCATACGCACATACACTCTTCACCTCTCGACTCCTACTTATTAGTCGCCCCTTACAAGAGGCAAGGCCTTCTTGCCTCGGCCGTATTCTTATCTCTGCAAGCCAAACAGACACACACACATACACACACACACACGCACACACACGCACACACGCACACACACACACACATACACTCTTCACCTCTCGACTCCTACCCATTAGTCGCCTCTTAACGACAGGCAGTGCCTTCTTGCCACGGCCGTGTTCTCATCTCTGCGAGCCGACCGGACACACACACACACTGACACACACACATACACACACACACTCACACACGCACGCACACACGCACACACACACATACACTCTTCACCTCTCGACTCCTACCCATTATTCTCCTCTTACGACAGGCAGGGACTTCTTGCCACGGCCGTGTTCTTATCTCTGCAAGCCAAACGGACACACACACACACGCACACACACACACGCACACGCACACGCACACGCACACGCACACACTCTCCACCTCTCGACTCCTATCCATTAGTCGCCTCTTACGACAGGCAGGGCCTTCTTGCAACGGCCGTGTTCTTATTTCTGCAAGACGAACGGACACACACACACATACTCACACACGCACACACGCACGCACACACGCACACACACATACACTCACACACACAAACACGTACACACGCACACACACATACATCCTTCACCTCTCGACTCTTACCTATTAGTCGCCTCTCACGACAGGCAGGGCCTTCTTGCCTTGGCCGTGTTCTTATCTCTGCAAGCCAAACGGACACACACACATACTCACACACGCACACACACACGCACACACGCACACACACACATACACTCTTCACCTCTCGACTCCTACCTATTAGTCGCCTCTTACGATAGGCAGGGCCTGCTTGCCTTGGTCGTGTTCTTATTTCTGCAAGCCGAACTAACACAGACACATACTCACACACGCACACACACGCACACACGCACACACACACATACACTCTTCACCTCTCGACTCCTACTTATTAGTCGCCCATTACAAGAGGCAGGGCCTTCTTGCCTTGGCCGTATTCTTATCTCTGCAAGCCAAACAGACACACACACATACACACACACTTACACACGCACACGCACACGCACACGCACACACTCTTCACCTCTCGACTCCTATCCATTAGTCGCCTCTTAAGACAGGCAGGGCCTTCTTGCCCCGGACGTATACCTATCTCTGCACAACGAACGGACACACACACACACACTTGCACAGATACACACACACACACACACATACAAGCTTCACCTCTCGACTCCTACCCATTAGTCGCTCCTTACAGCAAGCATGGCCTTCTTGCCACGGACGTATGCTTATCTCTGCGAGCCGAAGGGATACACACACATACACACACACATACACACACATACTCATACACACACGCACACACGCACACACACACATACACTCTTCACCTTTTGACTCCTACCTATTAGTCGGCTCTTACGATAGGCAGGGCCTTCTTGCCTTGGTCGTGCTCTTATCTCTGCAAGCCGAATGGACACACACACACACATACACACACACTCTCACACGCACACACACGCACATACGCACACACATATACACTCTTCACCACTCGACTCCTACCCATGAGTCGCCTCTTACGACAGGCAGGGCCTTCTTGCCACTTCCGTGTTCTCATCTCTGCGAGCCGACTGGACACACACACTCACACACACAAATACACACACACACTCACACACGCACACACACGCACACACGCACACTCACACACAAATACACTCTTCACCTCTCGTCTCCTACCCATTAGTCGCCTCTTACGACAGGCAGGGCCTTCTTGCCACGGCCGTGTTCTTATCTCTGCGAGCCGACTGGACACACACACACTCACACACACAAATACACACACACACTCACACACGCACACACACGCACACTCACACACACATACACTCTTCACCTCTCGACTCCTACCCATTAGTCGCCTCTTACCACAGGCAGGGCCTTCTTGCCACGGCCGTGTTCTTATCTCTGCGTGCCGACTGGACACACACACTCACACACAAAAATACACACACACACTCACACACGCACACACACGCACACACGCACACTCACACACAAATACACTCTTCACCTCTCGACTCCTACCCATTAGTCGCCTCTTACGACAGGCAGGGCCTTCTTGCCACGGCCGTGTTCTTATCTCTGCGAGCCGACTGGACACACACACACTCACACACAAATACACACACACACTCACACACGCACACACACGCACACTCACACACACATACACTCTTCACCTCTCGACTCCTACCCATTAGTCGCCTCTTACGACAGGCAGGGCCTTCTTGCCTTGGTCGTGCTCTTATCTCTGCAAGCCGAATGGACACACACACATACACACACACTCTCACACGCACACACACGCACATACGCACACACATAGACACTCTTCACCACTCGACTCCTACCCATTAGTCGCCGCTTACGACAGGCAGGGCCTTCTTGGCACAGACGTGTCCTTATCACTGCGAGCCGACCGGACACACACACTCACACACGCACACACACACGCACACACGCACACACACACATACACTCTTCACCTCTCGACTCCTACCAATTAGTCGCCACTTACGACAGGCAGGGCATTCTTGCCTCGGCCGTATTCTAATCTCTGCAAGCCGAACGGACACATACACACTCACACACACAAGCACGCACACACGCACACACACGCATACACACAAAAACACTTTTCACCTCTCGACTCCTACCCATTAGTTGCCTCTTACGACAGGCATGGCCTTCTTGCCTCGGCCGTATTCTAATCTCTGCGAGCCGAATGGACACACACATACATACAAACACACACTTACACACGCACAAACACACACACACACCCACACACGCACACACACACACACACATACACTCTTCACCACTCGACTCCGACCAATTAGTCGCCACTTACGACAGGCAGGGCCTTCTTGCCTCGGCTGTATTTTTATCTCTGCAAGCCGAACGGACACATACACACTCACACACACAAGCACGCACACACGCACACACACGCACACACACAAAAACACTTTTCACCTCTCGACTCCTACCAATTAGTCGCCACTTGCGACAGGCAGGGCCTTCTTGCCTCGGCCGTATTCTAATCTCTGCGAGCCGAATGGACACACACATACATACAAACACACACTTACACACGCACAAACACACACACACACACCCACACACGCACACACACACACACACACATACACTCTTCACCACTCGACTCCGACCAATTAGTCGCCACTTACGACAGGCAGGGCCTTCTTGCCTCGGCCGTATTCTTATCTCTGCAAGCCGAACGGACACATACACACTCACACACACACGCACGCACACACGCACACACACAAATACACTCTTCACCTCTCGACTCCTACCCATTAGTCGCCTCTTACGACAGGCATGGCCTTCTTGCCTCTGCCGTATTCTAATCTCTGCGAGCCGAATGGACATACACAAACATACACACACACACTTACACACGCACAAACACACACACACCCACACACGCACACACTCACGTAGCCTCTTCACCTCTCGACTCCTACCCATTAGTCGCCTCTTACGACAGGCAGGGACTTCTTGCCACGGCCGTGTTCTTATCTCTGCAAGCCGAACGGACACACACACACACGTACACACAAACACACGTACACAGGCACACACGCACACACGCACACGTACACGCACACGCACACACTCTCCATCTCTCGACTAATATCCATTAGTCGCCTCTTAAGACAGGCAGGGCCTTCTTGCCTCGGCCGTATTCTTATCTCAGCAAGCCGAACGGACACACACACACACACACGCACACACACACACGCACATGCACACGCACACGCACATACGCACACACACATACATTCTTCAACTCTCGACTCCTACCTATTAGTCGTCTCTCATGACAGGCAGGGCCTTCTTGCCTCGGCCGTGTTCTTATCTCTGCAAGCCGAACGGACACACACACATACTCACACACGCACACACACACGCACACACGCACCCACACACATACACTCTTCACCTCTTGACTCCTACCCATTATTCCCCTCTTACGACAGGCAGGGACTTTTTGCCACGGCCGTGTTCTTATCTCTGCAAGCCGAACGGACACAAACACACACACGCACACACACACGCACATGCACAGGCACACGCTCACACTCTTCACCTCTCGACTCCTACTTATTAGTCGACTCTTACAAGAGGCAGGGCCTTCTGGCCTGGGCCGTATTCTTATCTCTGCAAGCCAAACGGACACACACACATACACACACACTCACACACGCCCACACACGCACACACGCACACACACACACGCACATACACTCTTCACCTCTCGACTCCTACCCATTATTCTCCTCTTACGACAGGCAGGGACTTCTTGCCACGGTCGTGTTCTTATCTCTGCAAGTCGAACGGACACACACACATACACACACACTCACACACGCCCACACACGCACACACGCACACACACACACATACACTTTTCACCTATCGACTCCTACCCATTATTCTCCTCTTACGACAGGCAGGGACTTCTTGCCACGGCCGTGTTCTTATCTCTGAAAGCCGAACGGACACACACACATACTCACACACGCACACACACACGCACACACGCACACACACATACACTCTTCACCTCTCGACTCCTACCTATTAGTCGCCCCTTACAACTGGCAGGGTCTTCTTGCCTTGGCCGTATTCTTACCTCTGCAAGCCAGACGGACTCACACACATACCCACACACTCACACACGCACACACACGCACACGTACACGCACACGCACACACTCTCCACCTCTCGACTCCTATCCATTAGTCGCCTCTTAAGACAGGCAGGGCCTTCTTGCCTCGGCCGTATTCTTATCTCTGCAAGCCAAACGGACACACACACACAAATACACACACACATACTCACACACGCACAAACACACGCACACACACAAAGACACATACACTCTTCACCTCTCGACTCCTATTCATTAGTCGCCTCTTACGACAGGCAGGGACTTCTTGCCACGGCCGTGTTCTTATCTCTGCGAGCCGACCGGACACACACACTAACACACACAAGCACGCACACACGCACACACACGCACACACACAAATACACTTTTCACCTCACGACTCCTACCCATTAGTCGCCTCTTACGACAGGCATAGCCTTCTTGCCTCGGCCGTATTCTAATCTCTGCGAACCGAATGGACATACACACACATATTAACACACGCACAAACACACACACACCCACACACGCACACACACATACACATACACTCTTAACCTCTCTACTCCTACCCATTAGTCTCCTCTTACGACATTCAGGGACTTCTTGCCAGAAACGTGTTCTTATCTCTGCAGGCCGAACGGACACACACACATAATCACACACGCACACACACACGCACACACGTACACACACACATACACTCTTCACCTCTCGACTCCTACCTATTAGTCGCCTCTTACGACAGGCAGGGCCTTCTTGCCACGGCCGTGTTATCATTTCAGCGAGCCGACCGGACACACACACACACGCACACACAAACACACGCACACAGGCACAAACGCACACACGCAAACGCACACGCACACACTCTTTACCTCTCGACTCCTATCCATTATTCGCCTCTTAAGACAGGCAGGGCCTTCTTGCCACGGCCGTGTTCTTCTCTCTGCAAGCCGAACGGACACACACACACACGCACACACAAACACACGCACACAGGCACACACGCACACACGCACACGTACACGCACACGCACACACTCTCCACCTCTCGACTCCTATCCATTAGTCGCCTCTTAAGACAGGCAGGGCCTTCTTGCCTCGGCCGTATTCTTATCTCTGCAAGCCAAACGGACACACACACATACACACACACACTCACACACGCACAAACACACGCACACACGCACACAAACATACACTCTTTACCTCTCGACTCCTACCTATTAGTCGCCTCTTACGATAGGCAGGGCCTTCTTGCCTCAGTCGTGTTCTTATTTCTGCAAGCCGAACTAACACACACACATACTCACACACGCACACACACGCACACACACGCACACACACACATACACTCTTCACCTCTCGACTCCTACTTATTACTCGCCTCTTACGACAGGCAGGGCCTTCTTGCTACGGACGTGTTCTTATCTCTGCGAGCCAAACGGACACACACACACTCGCACACACACATACACACACATACACGCTTCACCTCTCGACTCCTACCCATTAGTCGCCTCTTACGACATTCAGGGACTTCTTGCCACGGCCGTGTTCTTATCTCTGCAAGCCGAACGGACACACACACACTCACACACACACACACGCACACACGCACACACACGCACCCACGCACACGCACACGCACACGCACACACTCTCCACCTCTCGACTCCTATCCATTAGCCGCCTCTTAAGACAGGCAAAGCCTTCTTGCCACGGCCGTAATCTTATCTCTGCGAGCCGAGCGGACAAACACACACACTCACAAACACACACACACACATACACTCTTCACCTCTCGACCCCTACCTTTTAGTCGCCTCTTACGAGAGGCAGGGCCTTCTTGCCCCGGCCGTATTCATATCTCTGCAAGCCGAACGGACACACACACTTATACACACACACTCACACACGCACAAACACACATACACGCACACACGCACACACACATACACTCTTCACCTCTCGACTCCTACCAATTAGTCGCTCCTTACAGCAAGCATGGCCTTCTTGCCACGGCCGTATTCTTATCTCTGCAAGCCGAACACACTCATACACATACACTCACACACGCACAAACACACACACGCGCACACACGCACACACACATACACTCTTCACCTCTGGACTCCTACCTTTTAGTCGCCTCTTACGATAAGCAGGGCCTTTTTGCCGCGGTCGTGTTCTCATCTCTGCAAGCCAAACTAACACACACACACACATACCCACACACGCACACACACACGCACACACACACTCACACACGCTCACACACATACACTCTTCACCTCTCGACTCCTATTTATTAGTCGACCCTTACAAGAGGCAGGGCCTTCTGGCCTGGGCCGTATTCTTATCTCTGCAAGCCAAACGGACACACACACATACACACACACTCACACACGCCCACACACGCACACACGCACACACACACACGCACATACACTCTTCACCTCTCGACTCCTACCCATTATTCTCCTCTTACGACAGGCAGGGACTTCTTGCCACGGTCGTGTTCTTATCTCTGCAAGCCGAACGGACACACACACATACTCACACACGCACACACACACGCACACACGCACACACACACATACACTCTTCACCTCTCGACTCCTACCTATTAGTCGCCCCTTACAACTGGCAGGGTCTTCTTGCCTTAGCCGTATTCTTACCTCTGCAAGCCAGACTAACTCACACACATACACACACACACGCACACGCACACGCACACGCACACACTCTCCACCTCTCGACTCCTATCCATTAGCCGCCTCTTAAGACAGGCAAAGCCTTCTTGCCACGGCCGTAATCTTATCTCTGCGAGCCGAGCGGACAAACACACACACTCACACACGCACAAACACACATACACGCACACACGCACACACACATACACTCTTCACCTCTCGACTCCTACCAATTAGTCGCTCCTTACAGCAAGCATGGCCTTCTTGCCACGGCCGTATTCTTATCTCTGCAAGCCGAACGGACACACACACTCATACACATACACTCACACACGCACAAACACACACACGCGCACACACGCACACACACATACACTCTTCACCTCTCGACTCCTACCTTTTAGTCGCCTCTCACGATAAGCAGGGCCTTCTTGCCGCGGTCGTGTTCTCATCTCTGCAAGCCAAACTAACACACACACACACATACTCACACACGCACACACACACGCACACACACACTCACACACGTACACACACACATACACTCTTCACCTCTCGACTCCTACTTATTAGTCGACTCTTACAAGAGGCAGGGCCTTCTGGCCTGGGCCGTATTCTTATCTCTGCAAGCCAAACGGACACACACACATACACACACACTCACACACGCCCACACACGCACACACGCACACACACACACGCACATACACTCTTCACCTCTCGACTCCTACCCATTATTCTCCTCTTACGACAGGCAGGGACTTCTTGCCACGGTCGTGTTCTTATCTCTGCAAGTCGAACGGACACACACACATACTCACACACGCACACACACACGCACACACGCACACACACACATACACTCTTCACCTCTCGACTCCTACCAATTAGTCGCCCCTTACAACTGGCAGGGTCTTCTTGCCTTGGCCGTATTCTTACCTCTGCAAGCCAGACGGACTCACACACATACACACACACTCACACACGCACACACACACGCAAACGTACACGCACACGCACACACTCTCCTATCCATTAGTCGCCTCTTAAGACAGGCAGGTCCTTCTTGCCTCGGCCGTATTCTTATCTCTGCAAGCCAAACGGACACACACACACAAATACACACACATACTCACACACGCACAAACACACGCACACACACAAAGACACATACACTCTTCAACTCTCGACTCCTATTCATTAGTCGCCTCTTACGACAGGCAGGGACTTCTTGCCACGGCCGTGTTCTTATCTCTGCGAGCCGACCGGACACACACACACTCACACACACAAGCACGCACACACGCACACACACGCACACACACAAATACACTTTTCACCTCTCGACTCCTACCCATTAGTCGCCTCTTACGACAGGCATGGCCTTCTTGCCTCGGCCGTATTCTAATCTCTGCGAACCGAATGGACACACACTTACATACACACACACATTTACACACGCACCAACACACACACACCCACACACGCACACACACATACACATACACTATTCACCTCTCAACTCCTACCTATTAGTCGCCCCTTACAAGAGGCAGGGCCTTCTTGCCTCGGCCGTATTCTAATCTCTGCGTACCGAATGGACACACACATACATACACACACATATCTACACACGCACAAACACACACACACCCACACACGCACACACACATACACATACACTCTTAACCTCTCGACTCCTACACATTAGTGGCCTCTTACGACATTCAGTGACTTCTTGCCACGGACGTTTTCTTATCTCTGCAAGCCGAACGGACACACACACATACTCACACACGCACACACACACGCACACACGTACACACACACATACACTCTTCACCTCTCGACTCCTACCTATTGACTCCTATCCATTAGTCGCCTCTTAAGACAGGCAGGGCCTTCTTGCCACGGCCGTGTTCTTATCTCTGCAAGCCGAACGGACACACACACACACGCACACACAAACACACGCACACAGGCACACACGCACACACGCACACAAGCACACACACACATACACTTTTCACCTCTCGACTCCTACTTATTAGTCGCCCACTCTTTACCTCTCGAATCCTACCCATTAGTCGCCCCGTCGATTTGCATCGCCTTCTTGCCACGGCTGTTTTCTTATCTCTGCGAGCCGAAGGGACACACACATACACAAACACACTCACAAACACACACACACACACGCACGCACACACGCACACACACATATACTCACACACACACAAACACACACACACGCACACACACATACATTCTTCACCTCTCGACTCCTACCTATTAGTCGCCTCTTACGACAGGCAGGGCCTTCTTGCCTTGGCCGTGTTCTTATCACTGCAAGCCAAACGGACACACACACATACTCACACACGCACACACACACGCACACACGCCCACACACACATACACTCTTCACCTCTCGACTCCTACTTATTACTCGCCTCTTACGATAGGCAGGGCCTTCTTGCCACTGCTGTGTTCTTATCTCTGCGAGCCGACCGCACACACACACACTCACACACACTCACACACTCACATACACACACACTTAAACACGCACGCACACACGCACACACACACACATACACTCTTCACCTCTCGACTCCTACCCATTATTCTCCTCTTTCGACAGGCAGAGACTTCTTGCCACGGACGTATTCTTATCTCTGCAAGCCGAACGGACACACATACACACACACTCACACACGCACACACACGGACACACGCACACACACACATACACCCTTCACCTCTCGACTCCTACCCATTAGTCGCCTCTTACGACATTCAGGGACTTCTTGCCACGGACGTTTCTTATCTCTGCGGGCCGAACGGACACACACACACACTCACACACACATATACACTCTTAACCTCTCGACTCCTACCCATTAGTCGCCTCTTACGACATTCAGGGGCTTCTTGCCACGGACGTATTCTTATCTCTGCAAGCCGAACGGACACACACACATACTCACACACGCACACACACACACACGCACACATACACTCTTCACCTCTCGACTCCTACCCATTAGTCGCCTCTTAAGACAGGCAGGGCCTTCTTGCCACGGACGTATTCTTATCTCTGCGGGCCGAACGGACACACACACACACACTCACACACACACACATACACTCTTAACCTCTCGACTCCAACCGATTAGTCCCCTCTTACGTCATTCAGGGGCTTGTTGCCACGGACGTATTCTTATCTCTGCAAGCCGAACAAACACACACACACACACACTCACACACACACACATACACTCTTAACCTCTCGACTCCTACCCATTGGTCGCCTGTTACGACATTTAGGAACTTCTTGCCACGGACGTTTCTTATCTCTGCGGGCCGAACGGACACACACACACACACACACTCACACACACACATACACTCTTAACCTCTCGACTCCTACCCATTAGTCGCCTCTTACGACATTCAGGGGCTTCTTGCCACGGACGTATTCTTATCTCTGCAAGCCGAACGGACACACACACATACTCACACACGCACACACACACACGCACACATACACTCTTCACCTCTCGACTCCTACCCATTAGTCGCCTCTTACGACAGGCATGGCCTTCTTGATTCGGTCGTATTCTAATTTCTGCAAGCCGAACGGACACACACATACATACACACACACACACACACACTTACACACGCACAAACACGTACACACGTACACACAAACGAACACACGCACACACACACGTACACTCTTCATCTCTCGACGCCTACCCATTAGTCGCTCCTTACAGCAAGCATGGCCTTCTTGCCACGGACGTATTCTTATCTCTGCAAGCAGAAGGGATACGCACACACACATACACACACATACTTACACACACACGCACACACGCACACACACATACACTCTTTACCTCTCGACTCCTACCCATTAGTCGCCTCTTACGACAGGCATGGCCTTCTTACCACGGCTGTATTTTTATCTCTGCGAACCGAAGGGACACACATACACACACACTCACACACACACACATGCACACACGCACGCTCACATACACTCTTTTCCTCTCGACTCCTACCTATTAGTCGCCTCTTACGACAGGCAGGGCCTTCTTGCCTCGGTCAAGTTCTTATCTCTGCAAGCCGAACTAACACACACACATACTCACACACGCACACACACACGCACACACGCACACACACATACACTCTTCACCTCTCGACTCCTACCCATTAGTCGCCTCTTACGACAGGCATGGCCTTCTTACCACGGCTGTATTTTTATCTCTGCGAACCGAAGGGACACACATACACACACACTCACACACACACATGCACACACGCACGCTCACATACACTCTTTTCCTCTCGACTCCTACCTATTAGTCGCCTCTTACGACAGGCAGGGCCTTCTTGCTTCGGTCAAGTTCTTATCTCTGCAAGCCGAACTAACACACACACATACTCACACACGCACACACACACGCACACACGCACACACACATGCACTCTTCACCTCTCGACTCCTACCTATTAGTCGCCTCTTACGATAGGCAGGGCCTTCTTGCCTCGGTCAAGTTCTTATCTCTGCAAGCCGAACTAACACACACACATACTCACACACGCACACACACACGCACACACGCACACACACATGCACTCTTCACCTCTCGACTCCTACCTATTAGTCGCCTCTTACGATAGGCAGGGCCTTCTTGCCTCGGTCAAGTTCTTATCTCTGCAAGCCGAACTAACACACACACATACTCACACACACACACACACACGCACACACGCACACACACATACATTCTTCACCTCTCGACTCCTACCTATTAGACGCCTCTTACGATAGGCAGGGCCTTCTTGCCTCGGTCAAGTTCTTATCTCTGCAAGCCGAACTAACACACACACATACTCACACACTCACAAACACACACAAACACGCACACAAGTACGCACACACGGACACGCACACGCACACACGCACGCACAGACGCACACACACATACACTCACACACACACACGCACACACGCACACACACATACATTCTTCACCACTCGACTCCTACCTATTAGTCGCCTCTTACGACAGGCAGGGCCTTCTTGCCTCGGCCGTGTTCTTATCTCTGCAAGCCGAACGGACACACACACACATACTCACACACTCTTTACATCTCGACTCCTATCCATTAGTCGCCTCTTAAGACAGGCAGGGCCTTCTTGCCACGGCCGTGTTCTTCTCTCTGCAAGCCGAACGGACACACACACACACGCACACACAAACACACGCACACAGGCACACACGCACACACGCACACGTACACGCACACGCACACACTCTCCACCTCTCGACTCCTATCCATTAGTCGCCTCATAAGACAGGCAGGGCCTTCTTGCCTCGGCCGTATTCTTATCTCTGCAAGCCAAACGGACACACACACATACACACACACACTCACACACGCACAAACACACGCACACACGCACACAAACATACACTCTTTACCTCTCGACTCCTACCTATTAGTCGCCTCTTACGATAGGCAGGGCCTTCTTGCCTCAGTCGTGTTCTTATTTCTGCAAGCCGAACTAACACACACACATACTCACACACGCACACACACGCACACACACGCACACACACACATACACTCTTCACCTCTCGACTCCTACTTATTACTCGCCTCTTACGACAGGCAGGGCCTCCTTGCCACGGCTGTGTTCTTATCTCTGCGAGCCGACCGCACACACACACACACACTCACACACTCACATACACACACACTTAAACACGCACGCACACGTACACGCACACACTCTCCACCTCTCGACTCCTATCCATTAGTCGCCTCTTACGACAGGCAGGGCCTTCTTGCTACGGACGTGTTCTTATCTCTGCGAGCCAAACGGACACACACACACACACACTCGCACACACACATACACACACATACACGCTTCACCTCTCGACTCCTACCCATTAGTCGCCTCTTACGACATTCAGGAACTTCTTGCCACGGCCGTGTTCTTATCTCTGCAAGCCGAACGGACACACACACACTCACACTCACACACGCCCACACACGCACACACGCACACACACACACGCACATACACTCTTCACCTCTCCACCCCTACCTTTTAGTCGCATCTTACGAGAGGCAGGGCCTTCTTGCCCCGGCCGTATTCATATCTCTGCAAGCCGAACGGACACACACACTTATACACACACACTCACACACGCACAAACACACATACACGCACACACGCACACACACATACACTCTTCACCTCTCGACTTCTACCAATTAGTCGCTCCTTACAGCAAGCATGGCCTTCTTGCCACGGCCGTATTCTTATCTCTGCAAGCCGAACGGACACACACACTCATACACATACACTCACACACGCACAAACACACACACGCGCACACACGCACACACACATACACTCTTCACCTCTCGACTCCTACCTTTTAGTCGCCTCTCACGATAAGCAGGGCCTTCTTGCCGCGGTCGTGTTCTCATCTCTGCAAGCCAAACTAACACACACACACACATATTCACACACGCACACACACACGCACACACACACTCACACACGTACACACACACATACACTCTTCACCTCTCGACTCCTACCCATTATTCTCCTCTTACGACAGGCAGGGACTTCTTGCCACGGTCGTGTTCTTATCTCTGCAAGCCGAACGGACACACACACATACTCACACACGCACACACACACGCACACACGCACACACACACATACACTCTTCACCTCTCGACTCCTACCCATTAGTCGCCTCTTACGACAGGCATGGCCTTCTTGCCTCGGCCGTATTCTAATCTCTGCCAACCGAATGGACACACACTTACATACACACACACATTTACACACGCACCAACACACACACACCCACACACGCACACACACATACACATACACTATTCACCTCTCAACTCCTACCCATTAGTCGCCTCTTACGACAGGCATGGCCTTCTTGCCTCGGCCGTATTCTAATCTCTGCGTACCGAATGGACACACATATACATACACACACATATTTACACACGCACAAACACACACACACCCACACACGCACACACACATACACATACACTCTTAACCTCTCGACTCCTACACATTAGTGGCCTCTTACGACATTCAGTGACTTCTTGCCACGGACGTTTTCTTATCTCTGCAAGCCGAACGGACACACACACATACTCACACACGCACACACACACGCACACACGTACACACACACATACACTCTTCACCTCTCGACTCCTACCTATTGACTCCTATCCATTAGTCGCCTCTTAAGACAGGCAGGGCCTTCTTGCCACGGCCGTGTTCTTATCTCTGCAAGCCGAACGGACACACACACACACACGCACACACAAACACACGCACACAGGCACACACGCACACACGCACACAAGCACACACACACATACACTTTTCACCTCTCGACTCCTACTTATTAGTCGCCCACTCTTTACCTCTCGACTCCTACCCATTAGTCGCCCCGTACGATTTGCATCGCCTTCTTGCCACGGCTGTTTTCTTATCTCTGCGAGCCGAAGGGACACACACATACACAAACACACTCACAAACACACACACACACACACACGCACGCACACACGCACACACACATATACTCACACACACACAAACACACACACACGCACACACACATACATTCTTCACCTCTCGACTCCTACCTATTAGTCGCCTCTTACGACAGGCAGGGCCTTCTTGCCTTGGCCGTGTTCGTATCACTGCAAGCCAAACGGACACACACACATACTCACACACGCACACACACACGCACACACGCCCACACACACATACACTCTTCACCTCTCGACTCCTACTTATTACTCGCCTCTTACGATAGGCAGGGCCTTCTTGCCACTGCTGTGTTCTTATCTCTGCGAGCCGACCGCACACACACACACTCACACACACTCACACACTCACATACACACACACTTAAACACGCACGCACACACGCACACACACACACACACATACACTCTTCACCTCTCGACTCCTACCCATTATTCTCCTCTTTCGACAGGCAGAGACTTCTTGCCACGGACGTATTCTTATCTCTGCAAGCCGAACGGACACACATACACACACACTCACACACGCACACACACGGACACACGCACACACACACATACACCCTTCACCTCTCGACTCCTACCCATTAGTCGCCTCTTACGACATTCAGGGACTTCTTGCCACGGACGTTTCTTATCTCTGCGGGCCGAACGGACACACACACACACACTCACACACACACATACACTCTTAACCTCTCGACTCCTACCCATTAGTCGCCTCTTACGACATTCAGGGGCTTCTTGCCACGGACGTATTCTTATCTCTGCAAGCCGAACGGACACACACACATACTCACACACGCACACACACACACACGCACACATACATTCTTCACCTCTCGACTCCTACCCATTAGTCGCCTCTTAAGACAGGCAGGGCCTTCTTGCCACGGACGTATTCTTATCTCTGCGGGCCGAACGGACACACACACACACACACTCACACACACACACATACACTCTTAACCTCTCGACTCCTACCCATTGGTCGCCTGTTACGACATTTAGGGACTTCTTGCCACGGACGTTTCTTATCTCTGCGGGCCGAACGGACACACACACACACACACACACTCACACACACATACACTCTTAACCTCTCGACTCCTACCCATTAGTCGCCTCTTACGACATTCAGGGGCTTCTTGCCACGGACGTATTCTTATCTCTGCAAGCCGAACGGACACACACACATACTCACACACGCACACACACACACGCACACATACACTCTTCACCTCTCGACTCCTACCCATTAGTCGCCTCTTACGACAGGCATGGCCTTCTTGATTCGGTCGTATTCTAATTTCTGCAAGCCGAACGGACACACACATACATACACACACACACACACACTTACACACGCACAAACACATACACACGTACACACAAACGAACACACGCACACACACACGTACACTCTTCATCTCTCGACTCCTACCCATTAGTCGCTCCTTACAGCAAGCATGGCCTTCTTGCCACGGACGTATTCTTATCTCTGCAAGCAGAAGGGATACACACACACACACATACACACACATACTTACACACACACGCACACACGCACACACACATACACTCTTCACCTCTCGACTCCTACCCATTAGTCGCCTCTTACGACAGGCATGGCCTTCTTACCACGGCTGTATTTTTATCTCTGCGAACCGAAGGGACACACATACACACACACTCACACACACACACATGCACACACGCACGCTCACATACACTCTTTTCCTCTCGACTCCTACCTATTAGTCGCCTCTTACGACAGGCAGGGCCTTCTTGCCTCGGTCAAGTTCTTATCTCTGCAAGCCGAACTAACACACACACATACTCACACACGCACACACACACGCACACACGCACACACACATACACTCTTCACCTCTCGACTCCTACCCATTAGTCGCCTCTTACGACAGGCATGGCCTTCTTACCACAGCTGTATTTTTATCTCTGCGAACCGAAGGGACACACATACACACACACTCACACACACACATGCACACACGCACGCTCACATACACTCTTTTCCTCTCGACTCCTACCTATTAGTCGCCTCTTACGACAGGCAGGGCCTTCTTGCTTCGGTCAAGTTCTTATCTCTGCAAGCCGAACTAACACACACACATACTCACACACGCACACACACACGCACACACGCACACACACATGCACTCTTCACCTCTCGACTCCTACCTATTAGTCGCCTCTTACGATAGGCAGGGCCTTCTTGCCTCGGTCAAGTTCTTATCTCTGCAAGCCGAACTAACACACACACATACTCACACACACACACACACGCACA